>NW_027169329.1:0-7500 GCF_036898095.1 Palaemon carinicauda
GAAGATGTGGTTGTAGGATGTGGATCCGTCAGGGCATGATATATTGAAGCCGTCCTTGTCGTATCGTATCCACGAGCCATTATTTAGTCTGCAATTGAATTCCTTATTGTCAAAGGGATAAAGCTTATCCAGACAATTTTCACTTGTATGGGAGAGAGCACCGTCTAGCACTATACCTAACTCGCATGAATCCATCAAGTTTTTACGGAATTCAAATGAGTCAGCTGTACATATTTTTCTATCCATTGCGTCTGAACAGTGAGTTAATTGATTTAAGTCTTTAATGACCGTATATGTTTCCTTGTCTGGGGAAATCAATACGTGTCCTGTCAAACTGGATATTACTGGATTTGAGTGATTCGTCATGAAAGTCGGAAATGGTGATATCCTGTAAGATTGCCAGGCATCAGAAGAATCAAAGGGAATTGTAATCCTAACCTTGTTATTATCTACGTTTACTGTAATTAGGCTGTAATAAAATTCTAACCTATGTTCGTCTAACAAAGGAACATAGCCTAGTTTATCCCTAGTGTTCTCCAGAACTAATTTTAAGTAACGTATAGGCAACAAATGGGGCGACAATACACCTTTAGTTGCTAACGTGATAGCTTCTACATAATCCTTGGATTTCTCAATGAAATGTGCAATTCTGTTATGTATGTGATCTATCTTTGAATCATAATAAGTTAATGTTGCTAACAAATCCTGTACTTCCATAATTTGAACGATATTATCTGAATGTTCATTTAACAAATCCATAATTTTATTGATTGAAGCTAACTGATCCCTTAGTTCTGACATAATCAATTCATCTTTATGAGTCAAGAACTCAATTTTCTTATTTTGATTACTAATTTTAAGACGATTGGAAAGTCCTAAACCTAAACTTGCAACAGACCCAAAGATGCTTAATGCAGCATAAATGAACGGATTCCGTCTTTCTTTTTGTTCGTGTCCTACAGTCCACATCAAAAGGTCATAAGCCAAAGATCCTGTCTCTCCAGTCTTATTTTTTAAGTCATCAGATAGCATCTCTGCAACTTTAAATGTTGATCCAAGCAAACTCTTAGTAGTCAAATGAAAATGTCTCCTATGCAACTCATCCAATGATGCAGAAAACCTTGAAATGGCGGTTCTTAAGCTAGTGACATCATTCTCTTGAAGAAAAATTGCTTGCATATGCACTTCGACAATTACGTTGGTTGATGTAATAAAAATGTCTTCTTGTCTTTCAACTATATTGCCATATTTAAAACATATATTCTTAGTCTTAGAACTCATCCCATACGAAAAAAATGTCTGAGCGAACAATATCACTCCCAACAACAAAAAATTCATCTTGGAAACCTGTAACGAGAAAAAATATATGTAATTACTCCTGTATTAAAAAGAAAACTTTTAGTTACAAAAATTAAAAATTTTTCCTCACTTCTTTTTAATTTCTTATGTGAGACAATGGTACTATTCTCTCATCCGTGGGTTGGGCTACGTTTTGAATTCTAAACCTATTGGCCGTTAATATTTCCAAAATGTTAAATGGGCCTTCAAACTTAGGTGTTAGTTTATAGTTGAGCCCTTTTCTGACATTGATTTGAATATAGATGTTATCACCCACGGTATATGTTTTAGTTGGTTTCGCTATTTTATCATGATTCCTTTTCATTATGATTTGTGATTCTTCTAAATTCTTTCGAAGGATATCATATCGACTTATACTTGCATTTATACATTCTTTTAAAGGATTTGATAGATTAGTTGTAGGCGTTAATACATGGAAAGGTGTTCTAACTGGGGTACCATACAATGCTTCATGCGGTGACATTTTAATTGATATATGATATGAATGATTCAGAGTACTCAGTGCCGCCGGTATTGCAATATCCCAGTTGGGGTCTGATCCCCCTAGTGTTACCCTTAATATATTTAATATCTTCCTATTTGCTCTTTCCACTAGCCCATTAGACTCTGGGTGATATATCATGGTATTAACCTTCTTTATGTTGAGGAATTCACACAATGAGATAAGAAAGTGATTATTAAATTCACCACCCGAGTCTGAGATTATCATGTGTGGAATTCCATGTTTACAAATGTAACACTCGTAAAACTTCCTAGCGCATTCAATCGCAGTTTTAGTTTTAAGCGCTATTAGTTCTGTATATCGAGTTAAAGCATCTATAATTACTAAGAGGTGCTTATTCCCTCTGTCTGACTCGTAAAATCCTGTTAACAAATCTAAATGTATTCTTTCAAAGGGTTGATTGGGAACAGGATAAGCTCCTAAGCTAACAGGTGTTTTCGTATGCCCTTTGTTTTCCTGACATGTGCGACAATTAGCTATGTGTCTTTTTATATCTGTAAGCATTGTATGCCAATAAAACAATGATTTGGCTTTCTGTGACATTAATGAGAACCCAGGGTGTCCATGTAATGGATTTGAATGCAACCAATTCAGGACAGTGGAAACAAGTGAGTTTGGTACTACTACCTGGTCGTTAGTTACATGTGGTGTATTGCGGGTTTTCCTTGTCACAGTTCTACACAGAATATTATCTTTGATTACATAATTCTGCTGCTTATACTTTATATATTCTTTTCCTTTATGATTGCCTTTCAAAGCATTTATAATTGTTTCTATTTTCTGATCTTTTCTTTGCTCAGTCTGTAACAATTCAGCACTCCAGCCTAAATCTTCTTGTTCAGATATTATTTTTACAATAGGCATGGATGTTGATATATCTATTAATTCAGCTAAAGACTCCGTACAAGATGACACGGGGTTGCGTGATAATGCATCCGCAATGATATTTGCTTTCCCAGGTAAATACCCGATTCTTGCGCCAAAATCTTGAATGATTAAATGCCACCCGAGTTCGTTTAGGGCTGTGATTGAAGCCTTTAAAGAACTCTGTTAGTGGTTTATGGTCAGTAAGAACCTTAACGGGATAACCGTAAATTATGAACTTAAAATGCACTAGCGAATTAACAATAGCTAGTCCTTCCTTGTCTATTACTGCATATTTACTTTCGGAAGTTCTCAATTTTCGAGAATAGAAAGCTATCGGGAAAAACTGTTTATCATATTGCTGAAGCAATACCCCTCCCACTCCTAAGTCTGAGGCGTCTGTTGCAATGAAGAATTCCTTACCGAAGTCAGGAAATTTTAAGATAGGAGAACTACACAGTTCATCTTTCAAAGTATTAAACGCCTGTTGATGTTGCTCAGACCATATGAAATCTACGCCCTTCTTCGTAAGATCAGTTAAAGGAGCGGCTATTATTGAATAGTTGCGTATAAAACGCCTGTAATATCCACTACAACCCAGAAATTGCTGTATTCCCTTGACATTAGTAGGTATGGGAAAATTACGTATAGCCGACACCTTATCATGGACTACTTTAAGACCTTGGCTTGACACCATGAAACCCAAATATATCAATTCTGTTTTGAAAAATTCACACTTACTAATCTTTACCCTTAAGTTATGTTGTCTTAATCTCTGTAGTACTAGTTCTAACTTACGTAGATGTTCCTCTAAGGTGTTGGAAAAGATTACAAGATCATCCATATAGGCATGCAATATATCCCCTAACAAGTCTCCAAACACTATGTTAATCATTCTTGTAAATGTTATAGGAGCACAACGTAAACCAAAAGGCATCCGTAAAAATTCATAATGTCCCCTGGCTGTGCTGAAGGCTGTGTATGGGATACTATCTTCTTCTAATGATATCTGGTGAAAGCCTTTAAGTAAGTCCAAACTGGTAAAATATTTATTCTGACCTAACAAAGACAAAATATCGTCAGTACATGGCACTGGGAATCGATCAGGGATCGTTTCCTCGTTTAGACGACGAAAGTCGACGCAGATACGCCATGTTCGATCTTTTTTCGGTACAACTATTAAAGGAAAATTATAAGGGCTATTTGATTTTCTAATGACTCCTTCCTCTAACATTTTACCTACTTCATCATTTATTTCATTCTGGAATTTCATAGGGAGTCTGTACGAGGGTACATATATAATTTTCTGTTTGTCTTTTAACCTTATTTGATGCTCGATCACATCTGTTTTCCCTAAGGATCCATCCGTAGTGGAAAAGACATCTGTATATTTATTTAAAAGTTCAAAAATTTTCTGCTGAATTTCTTCGTCTTGAATGTCCTTACTGATTTTATTTTTAATAGATCGTAAAAGGGATTCATCCGCAACTGATTGAGAGTGATTGATTTCAGCAACGGTAAGAATACGATGTTTATAAACTTCTACATCCAAGATATGTTGATTTTTGTGAATTACTAAAGTGTTATTTAAATGATTACAGACTTCGATATTACATTGCTGATGTGAGCCTACTGTATAAATAGCTTGTGTGACAGACAATCCGTTGGTTTTCAAAGTATCGGAAAGGATTAATATTTCAGATCCCCGGTAGTGTTTTCTTTATTTGCACTATTAAATTCGAAGGTATGTTTGGTTCGATATATTGCGTGCAAGATGATATTACGGGGGTGAACGAGAATTCTGCTGGGGTCGCGTGTATTATTTCTTTATTAGTGAGACAAGTTATTGGTTCTTCAACGTACGTTACGGTTACATTTGTCGTCTCCTTTTTATCCAAAACTGACTTTAAAGTATTAGAAGACTTATAGAATTTCCCTTTGATATACACGCCGTGCTTTGCAGGAGCTAAGATAATGTTTTGATTTCCCATAGATGGGTATCCTATAATTACAGCTGGATACATATTAATGTTTTTCACAACAACAAATGTATCGGCAAACGTGCGATTACCGACTCTGAACTGAATATGAGTTATGCCTATGACGTTTAATTCATTATTTCCTATACCTGAAAGTCTGATTCCTGATTTTTCAATCGGAAAGTTCGAAAACAACAAATGATGCGTCTTCAAATCCATAATATTACGTGGACTACCAGAGTCAAAAAATAACGTAAAGGATTTGTGTTCTAAATTTACAGCATATAAGGTTGGCCGTAACTCATTTTGGCTTATTATTGTATGAATTCGTTGCAAATCTACGGGAGCATGCACTGTTTTACTTAATTCGGCCGTGTGTTTCATAGGAAAATCTATTGTCTCACAATTATCTGATAAAACATTAAATTGATTATTCAATACTATTGATGTTGACATAAATGACCTTGACCCAACATCACTCTCTTCCCCTCTAGAGTTAACTATGTGGTATTTGCTTTGCTCTGCACATTCTGAAAATTAGGCTGACTTTGCGAGGTCTGGTTTGACGGCCCAGGCTCAGCGATATTTGAAGAAGTGTTTGTTTGTTTCGGACTCTGAACTGTATTGACATTTTGTTGTTTCTTCTTATTGTTAAAATGAGGATTTTTCTTTTTATTTCCATATGGAACTGACTGTGGAATTGACTGTGTATTTCTAGGATATTGTTGTGTCTTACGCGCGTAACATTGACTATAAGAATGTGATCCTGTGTTGTGAACTGAACAAAATTTCGTTCTACAGTCTGCGCTTATGTGACCTTGACGTTTGCAGTTGTAACACGTCACTCCCGCTACTGGATTATTAATTACGTTCACTGTTTGTGGTTTTGTTTCATTCTTAGCAAAAACTTGAGTTAACACGGGATCGAGATCTGGACACTTGGACATGTGCTTCTTTATCTGTTTATAGACATCCAATTCCGTACTTGCAGGCATTAACTTCTTATCAAAGCACCGCACTAAAGCTTCAGGCAACATAAGTGTCATGCAAGTTAAATACATTAATCGTAAAAAATCTTTCACGGAGATATTACCGTTAGTAACCCAAGTGGAATTACCTAAAATGTCCTGATATTCGTTAAGCCTATCAGCTATGAGAGCTGCTCTCTCAACAACATTAAGCCGATTCATAGTGGCTTGATTAAGTGTATTTCGTAACGTTAACACCACATCCAAAGCTTCTTCACCCCCATAGATCGCGCGTAACCTAACTTTGAAATCATCCCAAGTAACTGCTTCCTGAAATGAAACACCTCTTAAATACGCACCTCGCATCCCCCTTAGAAAAATCTATAAAAACTTTTAGCTTCTTGTAATTGTACAAAAGGATCTACGATTTGTTTGGCATTTAAATGGGCATCAACGGATGAAATCCATGACTCCACATTTTGTGGCAAGAAACCCGTTGACACGGCCTTGAAAAGGAAGGATTGCTGACCTGGCATTTACAAGCGTCACAATTGGAGGAGGATTAGCCTGGCCTACACCACTAGGTCCAGGGGTAGGGCTGACAGGAGGAGCCATGACTGCTGTATTCTTTTTTTTTCTATCTCTTTGACCCCTTTCAATCCTATCAAAATATCTATATGAGTACAGACGCCCACTGCGTAAACGCATATGTATAATAAAATTCCCCCAACAATGTTACTAATCCCATTACATTTCCCCCCAAGAGTTTATGAAAGAAAAAGGAATTAGCACAAAGAAAGAAAAATTCTAAATGAGAATTCGGAGTTTCTTATAACAAAGTTTAGGAATTCACTCACCCCAGTAATAATTGACTAACGACTTGTGATAACTACACTTCACTGCACAAACTGAAATGAATACAAAATCTTTGTACTTAGCTTATATATGAAGTCGAGTCGTCTCTCTCTCTCTCTCTCTCTTGATGTTTTGTTAGCGATGTCTCGTTCTAGTTTCTTGTAGAATGTAGGTCTTCCTGGATATGTTTTGCAATAGTTGAATGCCAGTCCTTGGGTTTCCTAGGATGTTGATTGAAGATTCTATTTGTATACTAACATATGTTGGTGTTAGCATTTTCGTTGGACTTAGTCAAAATTGTAGATGTTTGTAGATAGTTCTGAGTTCTTGAAGATCTTTATCAGGTATTACAGCTTTTATGTTGAAGTCTTGAAGATATATCTCTGGTTTTACAGCTATTTATTTTGAAGTCTTGAAGATATTTCTCTAATTCTTAGAGTTTAAACCGCTGTCTTTGAGTTTAAGCGCTGCCACCATTTATTGGTGTGCTACTGTCTTAAGCACACATTTGAGTATGAGTTGTTTTCAAATGTATTTGAATGGTTTACTGAACACATTTTAGTAGTTTTTAAGTTTTATTGTATATAAACAACTGAGTTAAACATCTCCATCACTGGAGGAAGCTGTGTTGGTCCACATGACCAATTCTGGTGAAGTTTAGATAAGAACTGAACAAATTACTGATATCCCAAAAATCGTACACTTGCTTTAATTTGGATAAGTGACGGAATCGGAAGACACCTGCATCCGGTGACGTCACAAACTTTCACACGAAGAGTTAATGTGTTGACACTAAGAAAGAATGACAACTTAGCATCTTACATCCTGTACACAATTTGAGTTGACCATAGCAAATCTCACGGCCAGCTCTTCCAACCAACATGACATATTACGTCATTTGTTTTAAACATGTAATATTACTATTCTAATCATTACACATATACAAACAATTACTCTCTCTCTCTCTCTCTCT
>NW_027169329.1:15000-25000 GCF_036898095.1 Palaemon carinicauda
GGGTATTAATTTTTTTTTCAATCTTATCTAGATGAAAAATTTGACTGATTCTAGTGTTTTAGGTGTAAGTGTTTATTTATGCTGAATAATGTAATAAAAAATGAAAAGTGAGTAGCAATTAGAAATTTTCCTACTCCTTACACTTTTGTATGGATATTCCATCAAATCTGATCATTGATCTAATAATGCTCAAATTTTTACAATACAAATCATAGGATTAGTTCTCTGTTGCCTGCATGGGACAATATTGGAAATACCACACATGACCCTTATTTATGAGAATTTTTTTCTTCATTTGTAAACAGTTGTAACACCTGCGTTTCCACACCATCCCCACTCCTCTTTCGGCAAAATCTACCCAGTGCACTCTCTTTCCCAAGACTGACCTCCCTCTTGGATCTTACAGGCCAATAACAAAGTTTTAAGGCGGGTTTCAGAGCTTCACCCTGCCAATCTCTTGGTGGATGTATTCCGCTCCCTCTAATGCTCTTCCTACATGACCTGTAAAGGGATATAACCTGATTTTTCACTATAAGATGTCTTTGGGTGGTGGCCATGATAAGTTTTTATGGATTTCCACGGGTACTGATAGAAGACTGAGACTGCGTCCAGAGTTCAACCTACAAGCCCTAGCTCTGCCCAAGCACCAAAGCAATCTAGCTATTTCCTTCTAGCGAATTCCGATTTAAGCAATGTTCTCCTTGTGTTTATTGTTCTTGTCATAAAAGTGTTATTTCTTTCTGGATAAAAATACAAGTTGAAACTAAAGAAACGTGTTATTATTATACTCAATGTGATGAAGAAGAAAACCAGCAAACTTAAAAATACCTATCCCTCCATAGGAGATTAATGAGAGATAATTTAATTACTAAATTTAATCACATTCACCCCACAATAGTACTTCAAGCCTAGTTAATTGCAAAACCCTTCCTGGGTTATGATATCCAGTGGAAACGAACCGCAAGAGTTATGTGTAAGGTCTTGCGTGCAGTCTACCGTAGAGTCTTGTACCAACCGTGTTTCACACAATTGTACATAATTCCTTTTGTATATATTATGCTTGTATCTTCGCTCCTCCCTCGCACTAAATAGAACCTGAGTGATCATGTCTCCGGTTTTGCTCTGTATCATTGTCTGTCTCTCGAACATGTCACATCCTGTTGCCTTGAGGTTTTGTATATAAAGCAGTGTTCCTTAATAAATAACTCAGTCGTTTCCAATCTGCCTTTGAGTTCATACCCTTACTCGGCACCGTCACATTGGTGACCCCGGAAGTCGACTCTCTCCCACTGCCTTCCACCCCCACCTCCCTCGCCCCTCCATCGTTGGTACTATGACGGAGACAGACTCTACTTCAGTTGGCGCCGCGGCCGCACCATTGAAACTTTCACCGTTCACCAGCAGAGAAGCGTTCGCTTGGTTTCAACGCGCTTAAGTCCACTTTCGTATCAGGGGCGTGACTCGCTCAACCACCAAAGCGGATTATGTTCTCGTGGCGATACCAGAGGACACCTTCCCAGAAATATCCGACTGGATTTGTGAACAAGGAGACACCCCAATAGTGTATGACGCCCTCAAATCATACCTTCTGCAGCAGTACTCGCAGACGGATCTCCTCGCTAGGTGAACCTACTCCGTGCCCTTTGGATACGCCGTTTACCTGAACCTGTGCGCGCTGCCATACCCGATGTCAATAGTTTACCCATAAAGGACTTGATGACCAAAGCCGACGCCCTTATGGACAGCCACTTCAAGACTTCCATCAACGCCTCCACCCCTGACGACGAGGATGCCTATTCAACGTCAACTGAAGCTGACAGGAATGCCGTAGGACATACACGCCTACCCCGTGACGTGCCGAAGCGCCGCCCACCACCCACCAATCGCTCGCGCCCCAACGAACGACTTCTACAGCCACTTACTACCTCCCATCCGCCGCAGTTTTGCTATTACCACTTCAGATTCGGGGCAACCGCGAAGAACTGTGCCAATGATTGTCAGTGGCCAAAAAACGTGTAAGTAGGCCATCGCTTGTGTCGGTGGCCTCCCATGTCTCTAAACTTTTCTTTTTACAGGATGCAGGAACGGGCGTGCGATTTTTGGTAGACACTGGTGCTTGTCGTTCTCTTTTGCCAAGGAAACTCTTCAAGGCACAACGCAGTCTGTCTACATCTGCCGACGTCCGCTTGGTAGCTGCCAACGGATCTGCGATACCCACCTACGGTTACGAGAGCCTCACATTATCGTTCGGAAAGGGTAAACTCAATTGGAAGTTCCTCGTTGCTGACGTCACAATGCCAATCCTCGGTGCGGATTTTTCTCATTTCCACCCTCTGGTCGATGTCGCCCACCGACGATTGGTCAACGCAAACTCGTACTTGTCGACACCTCTTCAACCCGCCCCCTCTAACCTCGCTCTCCACATCAGCGCACCCACGGATGCCTACGCCCACCTCTTCACGTCGTACCCGGAAGTTTTCCGTCCAGAACTTCGCCAAACGCCCACGGTTCCTGCCAAGCACAGTATTTATCACCATATCAAGAGGATGGGACCCCCAGTCTTCGCAAAATTCAGACGTCTGGCACCGGAACGATTGGCAGCCGCCAAAGAGACGTTCGCCGAAATGGAAAAAATGGGCCTTTGCTAAAAGGCCTCCAGCCCATGGTCGTCATCCTTACACATCGTTCTGAAGAAAGACGGCTCCCTCCGTCCTTGCGGGGATTACAGGCGCCTGAACATGCAAACAGAACCGGATCACTACCCCCTCCCAAACATTGCCGATGTAACCTCCTACCTTCACAAAGCGAAGGTTTTCTCTACGCTCGACCTCCTGAAGGGGTATTATCAGGTGCCTATGAACCCAGAAGACATCCTCAAGACCACCATCACCACTCCGTTTGGCACATACACCTTCAATTACTCTTGTTTTGGCCTTCGTAATGCTGGGGCAACGTTTCAACGTCTCATGGATGGCATCTTAGGGGACCTCCCTTTCCGTGTATGTTATGTGGACGTCATACTTGTGTTCACCTTCTCAAAAGAGGAACACCTCCGTCACCTGCGCATCGTGCTCGACCGCCTGCAACAAAACGGCCTTGTAGTCCGGTACGACAAGTGTACCTTTGGCGCCAACGAAGTGTCGTTCTTAGGGCACCGTATCACTCCTGAAGGAGTCCATCCCCTCCCTGAGAAGGTAGCAGCCGTTCAGAATTTCCCCACGCCCTCGACTGTCAAAGCTCTGCAGGAATTCTTGGGCATGATCAACTATTATCACCGTTTTCTGCCAGCCATTGCCGCCACTCTTGCTCCCCTCTACACCTCCCTCAAGGGCAAGCCAAAGGACTTGAAGTTAGGTCCCCTTCAAGAAGCAGCCTTCTGCAATGCAAAGAAGGCCCTATCAACTGCTGCGGCTCTCACTTTTCTTATCCCACACGCCCCTCTCCTTCTCTCCACCGATGCCAGCGACGTCGCTATTGGTGCAGTACTCGAGCAGGTGGTCAAAGGCTCGCCCCGCCCATTGGCCTTCTTCAGCAGAAAACTGTCCAAGGCAGAATCGGGTTATTCTACCTTCGATCGAGAATTGCTGGCGGTGCACTTGGCTGTCCGTCACTTTCGCCATTTCTTAGAAGATACGCCCTTCGTCATTCGCACAGACCACATGCCTCTGGTGCACGCCTTCACTCGACAGTCTGACGCCTGGTCCGCCCGTCAACGCCGACATCTCTCCGCCTTGGCTGAATACAATTGCACCCTCCAATACGTCCCTGGGAAAATGAATCCCGTTGCCGATGCCCTGTCAAGAAACACGTTGGCTGCCGTTCAACTGGGATTGGATTACAACGCCCTGGCTGAAGCCCAACGACAGGATCCAGAGTATCAAGCTTGTAGGACATCCTACACGTCCCTCCGTTAGGAGGATTTTCCCCTCGAAGAATCCAACACTACCCTCCTCTGTGACGTCAGTACTGGTAGACCGCGACCTTGGATTCCTTCTCCCATGCGCCGACAGGTGTTTGATCTCATCCACGGCCTTTCACATCTCTCGTGCCGTTCCACTGCTCGCTGCTGAAGGCAAAGTTCATTTGGCACCACATTTCTAAGGATGCTAAGGATTGGGTCCGTGCCTGTACTTCTTGCCAAACTTCCAAAGTACATCGACACACGGATTCAGGAGTGGGCACCTTTCCTCAACCTCAGCGTCGTTTAGCACACATTCACGTCGACGTTGTAGGCCCCCTACCCACATCACAAGGACATCGTTACCTGTTTACCGTCATCGACCGCTCCACTCGTTGGCCTGAAGCCATTCCAATGGAAACTGCAACGTCCGCCTCATGTACATCTGCCTTACTCTCTGTATGGATTTCAAGATTCGGTATCCCTGAGCATATTACTTCTGACAGGGGAACCACTTTCACCTCTCAATTGTGGACGTCATTAGCGAATCTCCTGGGCATCACCTCACATCATACAACGGCCTACAACCCCGCTGCCAATGGAATGGTTGAACGTTTTCATCGCACCCTCAAAGCAGCTTTGATGTCCCGCTGCAAGGATTGCAACTGGTTTACTCAGCTTCCCTGGGTCCTCCTTGGACTAAGGACCACTCGTAAAGACGCCCTCGACGTCTCGGCAGCTGAAATGGTGTATGGCGACCCATTGGTCATCCCTGCCGAGTTTTTTCCTTCTACAACCTCCTTTGACGATCTCCAGCGCATACGTCACGTCGTGGGAAAATTTACTCCGTGCCGCCAGACTTACAAGCCCCCAGCGAAGCATCACATACCAACGGACTTGCACTCTGCAACGCACGTCTTCCTGCACAACGACACCAGCAAGCCACCACTAACGCTCCCTTACACGGGCCCTTTTCTTGTGATCCGACACAGTCCGAAAGCATTCCTCCTAAACATTCGGGGCAAAGAAGACTTGGTCTCCATTGATCGTCTAAAACCTGCTTATCTTCTGCCAGATGACCCGCCTACAATTCGCCTCTCTAGATCAGTGCGCCCTATTTAACATGTACAGTATGTCATTTTTAGGGGGGGGGTGGCCATGTACCAACCGTGTTTCACACAATTGTACATAGTTCCTTTTGTATATATTATGCTTGTATCTTCGCTCCTCCCTCGCACTAAAAAGAACCTGAATGATCATGTCTCCGGTTTTGCTCTGTATCATTGTCTGTCTATCGAACATGTCACGTCCTGTTGCCTTGAGGTTTTGTATATAAAGCAGAGTGTTCCTTAATAAATAGCTCAGTCGTTTCCAATCTGCCTATGAGTTCACACCCTTACTCGGCACCGTCACAGTCTCTAGACCTTTAGCTCCGAAAAAAAAATGTACACGCTCGGTCTATAAGACGAAAGTCGGTCCTACGGTTATATCAGCTCACTACATTTCTGTTGCAATATCACACACACACACACACACATATATATATATATATATATATATATATATATATATATATATATATATATATATATATATATATATATATATATATATATTCGCTTATGTATATAACCCTCTATATTGAAAGATGTAAAGAGATCCTTTTTATCAACTACTAATCTGTTGGGTGGATAGCCGACCTAATTGATTCATAATCTATTGTAACAGATTTTAAATCACATCACTTAATTTCAATAGACATTTAAAGACCCTTGATTGCTGCTAATATTATCCTTTTTCATGAATATTACTTTGAAATGATCTTGACTGTCGTCACTTTTTAATTAGTTTATAGACCAGGGACAAAAAACGATAGTTTGATATCTCGATTAGAGAATTAGTGAATCTTCTTATAGGTGATGAACAGGCAAATATTTATTGCTTAATATAAAATTAATATGGACATTATTACGAGAGCACCATCACCTTTTTTTTTACGTTACAGTGTAAGGTAAGTGACTTTCATTTATCATTTACATTTGAATTTTCATACTCAGCCAACCACTAAAATGTTTTGGGTACTCAATGAATCGTGAAAAGACTTTTATGTAGGCAAGTCTTAATCAATCAAACATCATACATTCAAACTTGGTTCAGAGTATGGTTTCATAATCTATCTGTTGATCTTGTCATTGTGTTTTGGGTCCTCATTTTTCGTATTTTGCTTTTTTTTTATTTTTGTGTTACCTTCATTCCTCTGTTCCTCTTCCACGGGGTGCTGTTTTACAAGCTGGAGCATATTAGCTCTTCGCTGGAAAAATTTTCTTTTTGTCTTTTATCTAAGTCAATAATTTATAACAAAATCTGAATTTCCTTTTATTACATCTGCATCTTCAATACTTCTAATCAGTCACATCTAAGCTCCTTTTAAATAAGGGTTCATATAAGAATTCTTACTGCTGTCCAATTGGAAGAAAAATATGGGAAACTTACGACTGATGTTCGAGATGTCTCCCGTATTTCATATCAGATAAAGATAATATGGAAAATATTATGATATCTCCCATGGCTTTTGATTTAGGGGTTGAACAGGTTTAGAGTTAAGGATATTTTTGTTTTTGTTTTTATAAATTATTTATTAATTCAATATAACCATACGTATCTAGAAACTTGTTATATTTTAAATTATCTAAAATTATATCTTGGTTTTGAAAAGATTTTACACTAAGAAATAATAGATAAAAATAAAAAAAACAACGAAAACAAAATTGTTATTTTATACTACCAGATTTAGTTTTTCTGGAAGTCTGAATTAATGACAGTTGAGTTAGATGTATTTCAGTACTAAAATAAATAAAAAACTCCTCAAAAAGATATTAGGATATGTGGCCATGAATGAATGTATTAATCCACTAAATTACAATCACATATGGCTCATAAAATTATAATTCAATCTACTAAAAAATGACTGAAAATATATTTATTAATCTTTAGAAAATATAACGATTTAATCATTTTTATAACTTAAACTACTAGCTTGGGGATTTATCACTTTTCCATATTTTACAATATTGAAAATGTGAGGTTTTTGGTACCTCTGGTTTCTAATGTCTAGTGAAGGCAACAGTCTTGGCCTAAATATGTTTATTTGTGGTTATTCCCATTGCTATAATGATTGGGTATATTTTATATGCAAACTTATATATTTCCAATTTGATTAATTTTCTTCTCATATCTATAAAGGAAACCAATAGTTCCGTGTCTTTAAAACTTGGTGTAGAAATATAATTTATTTCATATAATTATAAAAAAACTGCATAAAAAGCATTGCATAAATAAATTCTATCAATGATGAACCTATGCAGCTCTATTAGATACATATACTGTAACCAATAATTCTTTTTGCAGATAAATCGACTCTGTAAAAATATATACGTGTGTTTTATTAAATTAAAGTGGTCTACCACTTACTTAACCAATAACCTCTGTATTATCAGTAATAATCCTTATCTATTTCTTGGTTTATTAATGAGTTTAGCAAGTTTTATCTCTTGAGATTCACTTAGATTTTCGTTAAACCATACTTCAGTTTGCCTCTCCTCACCTTACTATTATGTCACTTGAATTTCGTGTTTCTATATTATATAATTCTTATTAAGGTTATGAGACTGGGAAGTAAATACAGAATGAAGCAAACTACACTCATGGTGTGGAAAAATGTCAAAAATCATACTTTATTGCCTGACAGACACCTTTTAAAAGTTACAAGTTTCGATGCAAATACATATCATTGCTATCAGACATATAGCCCAGGCAAAAGTATGTTATATAGCCAATAGCAAAGGACTTAACTCTATAGCCCTATTATTATTATTATTATTATTATTATTATTATTATTATTATTATTATTATTATTATTATTATTATTATTATTATTATTATTATTATTCACAGTCAACATAAACTAGTTGTTTATAGTGTTGGATTCCTATTTAAATCCATCTTCCTTACGAATCCATCACAGTCTTTACTATTATTATTATTATTATTATTATTATTATTATTATTATTATTATTATTATTATTATTATTATTATTATTATTATTATTATTATTATTATTATCATCAATAATCCATCTCCACGTTTCGTTGTTTCTATTTCCTCGTGAAAATTATAGAGAAGTAAAGTGAAGTGAAAGAGAGGATTTAGGAAACTATAACCATCAACGAGACTCGGCTATGCAAAAGGGAAGAAAATATAAAGTTTTTGAAACGAAATAATTTTCTAAAATGAAAAATGAACTTATAAAAAGGGTGACCTACTTGTAAGTAGAATGAGAAAAATAGCTAATGTATAGAAATGTAAATAAGAACTATCACCTTGAGAGAGAGAGAGAGAGAGAGAAAGAGAGAGAGAGAGAGAGAGAGAGAGAGAGAGAGAGAGAGAGAGAGAGAGAGAGAGAGAGAGAGAGAGAGAGTAGGTGTCGTTTAGTCATTCTTGTACGCAAAACTTTTAGAATACCAACGTGGTCAAAATCTACTTAGCTTTGCGGAAAAACACATTGATAAACAAACCAATCATTGTAAGGTAAACTAATACCTTTTATTCATTTAATTCTCTATAATTCTAATTACCTGTTTTATTGATATAGAAAACAAAAATATACATAACGCATAGTTTTTCCTGTAGATATAGATGTATATTTTCATACAAAATGTACAGTAGTTATTATCACAAATATTATATTGTTCAAAAACAAAATATGTACATTAGATTTTCATTTGATATCATCATATAAAATACTTAACACAAGGATATTTTTTTTTTTTTTTTGTAATTAATATAATAGCATAACAATATGAAACTATGAACATATAATTATCATTGTAATTAAATCAGGGAATTCATCATGATCTTTGGCTATGTCTTTATCCTATAAAATTAATACGTTCGGAAATCGAACTGACAAAACAGATTGTTCTTTGGAAGCAATCAAGCTAAAGCGCAAATAAAAGCAACAACCGGCCAGGTTTGTATTGTGCCAAACAGATTGTAAATCAGAATAATCCACAATACATTTATTCAGTCAAATATTGCAACAATAGAGGGTTAAGGAATCTATAATAAGTATTCTTTTTATCAGGTCCGCTGTTAGAAAATAGTTCACTTCCTAATTCAGTTATTTAGATACAGACAATGATTGCACTATTTCCCAATGGTGAATTCAGACATCTATACAGACCGATGAAGTACATTTCTAACCAGACTAAGAGGAAAACGCAATAGATATTTGAATTGTAGTATTCCAACAATTTACGAGAAGCGCATATAATACATTTATCAATAACTTATTCATTTGTGTATAGCTCTGTGGTGCAGTGATAATTTTTACCATTTTTTCCTTTCTCTTGACATTGTTTCATTTGAGGTCAAAATAGAAAAGGATTAGTTTAGATTTTAATTCATTATAAATGTCATTAAATTCTGGTTTTCTTTTCAGGTTGAGTTTCCCTAAGGCAATTATTAAGTTCCCAAACAATAATAGTTTAATTATGATTTAAGGAGAACGTGGGTTAAGGCTTTCTGAAACGGTTCCAGATAAGCTTTCAAGTCTTTTCCTTAATGACCTAAAAATATTCTGAATATTTATTATTATATATGAAAAATGCTAAATCCATACTCGAAGTACCTGGCCACTTGAGTAACGATGGAGAAATAGAGTAAAGGATTTTTTTTTCTTTACTACATTAGAGATTTTCAGAATGTACAACAAAGGTGAATTTTTTATCAAGGTTGGAAGTCAAATCTGCATAAGATATGCAAGAGATGGATCAATCTACATATAATCTTAAACTGAACTTCTATTGCAGAGTAAGTTATTATTATGTCTTCCTTTTCAGTTGGGTTTCTGGACTAGATTGCTACTAAGTTCCTAAAGTCTCTGGGAGGTATTTTGTGGATTGCTGGTTGAGGGACTGATGAGGCAGGAATTCTACTCCATCCACATATTTCATATGTGAATGATGTTAAAGAAAACACTTAATCATAAGAAAAGATACTATTTCTGCTTCAATTTGCAAAAGTGCAGTTTTGGTTTAC
>NW_027169329.1:32500-35000 GCF_036898095.1 Palaemon carinicauda
TTTCCTAACGTCTCATTAGAGTTTTGAATGAATCTCGAACGCCCTATTAGGCCCTTATAAGCTAAAAAATTACGTCACGGGTATTGAAATCCCATTACTTTTAATCTAGGGAAGTCTAGGAATTACAGGTACATACCTTTTTCATAGGTATCTCCGAGATTTAGTCTCATCCCATACTTGCAGTTAGGTAATAACCTTGCACAGGTATCATCATTGTTAGGTATAGGAAACTAGTTTTCATGCTTATTATGCTTTTGAATTTGGTCACATTGTAATAAAAGAAGAATGCTTGTTAAAATTTGGTCCATTGTCACGTATGTATTATGAAATTGGTTATTAGTTATAAGGTATTGCTTATTGAGTATTGCATTGTAGTTATTCAAATTGTGGACATATTGTTTTGGATTAATCATGTCTTTTGATGCTAAACATTTCACATCTCATCCGAAGGAAAACCTTCATACTTTGCAGTATGCCAAGGAGTCAGATTTGTTTGTTTTAGCCGTGGCTGTTAAGATTAGTGTAATGTCAGGTGCTGTGAAAAAAAAATTAGGTCTAATATTGAAATGCCTGATAGACAAAAATATAATCTCATAAGATGATGTGAAACAATATTGGCCCCAAGTATAATAAATAGGGAGGATTCGGCAGTAGAAGTTTTAAAATTACAGATACAATAAGAGAAAATAAAATTAGATAAAGAACGTGAGCAGAAAGAGAGAGAACGGGAGCAAGTAGAGCTAGAGAAAGTAAAAATACAATCGGCAGAAAGGGCAAAAAGGCTAATCCAGGCAGAATTACAGAAAAAACAGGAACATGTAGAACTAGAGAAGGTAAAACTAGAAATAGCAGAGAAAATAAAAATAGAATCGGCAGAAAGGTTAGCTAAAGTAGAACTAGAGAAAAAAACGTGAGCTAGCTAAGATAAAATTGAAGGGAAAACTTTAGGAAAAGGATATTCTTTAAGCTTTCAATGTCTCTAAGGTTAAGAAGCCCTTAATTGTGTTTAACGAACAAGAACCTGAAAATTACTTTGTAGTGTTTGAAGAAACTGCCAAGATCTTAGCATGGCCCAAGGATAAATGGTGCCAATAATTAGAAGTTCTTTCACGGGACAAGCTGAGCATATTGTTACTCAGATGATTACTGGGAATGACTATGATACTTTGAAAAAAGCTATTTTAGATGCTTATTCTATTACAGCAGAAGGATATCGGCAGATATTCCGCAATTGATTCAAGACACCCAACCAAACTTTCCTGAAATGTTGTAATCTGAAGATAAAAGCAGTTATAGAAATGGTTGGACAAGGAAGGTATTATTAACTATGAAGATTTCAAGTGTCTCCTGTTGATGGAAGAATTCTTACGTAAGATACCAATTAACGTTGCTATGCATATTAAGGAAAGAGGTGTGAAGAAACCAAAGGAAACAGCTTTGTTGGCGGATGAATACTTATCAATTCATAAGGGACAACTTGAACAGAAAGCTTTCATCGATAGCTAGGTATGTTCATTTTGTAAGGAACGGGGACATCTAATTCAAGATTGTCCTAATCCTCGATGCAAAGGTTCTCACCAACAAACTCCTAAAACAAACTCTTCACCTAATACAGGGAAAGTTGATAAATCTAAACCAATTGAACATAAGACTATGCATTGTGCAATAAAGGAAGATGGTTTTGATAACTTCAAGTGTCAGGGTAAGGTAAAAGATAATACTGTTACAATTTTTGGTGATGCAGCATCAAGTGAAACTATTGTAAATTCTAATATGAAATCCTTCACCTCTCTTACAAACAGGTTCATTACAGTTTCGGATCTTACACGAGAATCGGTACTTCCCCTTGTAACTATTCCTTTGACTAGTCCATATACTGATGGAATAGTGGAAGTTGGATACATGGATAAGGAATTCCCTTGGAAAGAAGTGGACATTTTGATGGGTAATGACTTGGCCATAGGTAAGGTACACACCAGTCCGATAATACAATCTCCTGAAACGTATGTAAAGGCCAAGTGTAACTAGGTCACAAGCTTCTCAAGGAGAACCTGAGAGTGGTGCCATACCCAATAAAGTTGTCCTTAGCAAGGTGAGTAAGGCAACTGACCTGCTTGACATTCCTACTGAAGATTTTGCGAAAGCACAACAATTAGATGATTCCGTTAAACAGTTGTTTGAGAAGGTTAGAGACATATCAGATGAAGATATAGTAAAACTCCTTACCCTTATCTAGAAAATAACGTTCTTATGAGACATTACCAACCTCCTAAGATGCTTTTTCAGGATAACTGGCGTAATAAATCCCAGGTAGTGGTACCTAAAGTCTAGAGACAATCTTTATTGGACTTGGCCGATACTGACAACTGTCATCTTGGAATAACCAAGACATATCAACGATTAGCTGATAATTTCTACCGGCTTGGAATGAAGAAAGATGTACAGGATTTTGTTAAAGCTTGTGCCACTTGCCAACAAGAAGGAAAACCTAACCAGACAA
>NW_027169330.1:5000-30000 GCF_036898095.1 Palaemon carinicauda
TTCGGCTGTTGCTGCTTCCCCCCTTGTATTTTTGTCGGGCGTGTCTCCTTCTACTGGAAGTACTCCCGTGACGACGGACAGCTCTCCAGTTCATTTTAGAACTCTCAGGAGGCTTGCCTCCTTGGGTGGGTAACTTTCCTTCCGAGGTAAGTTTTTCCTGTCCAGGCTTGAGTTTTTCCCCTTTTGGGGGGTTCTTCTCTTGCCTTTTTTTCGTGCGACTATGCTCTTGGTGCTGAGCGGTCACACCTGCAGTTTCGCTCAAGGGGCTGGGCAACTGCAGGAGCTCCTCTTCGGAGGATTGCTCCTTTTAGGTCACTGGCTGACCAGTCTCTTCTACGAAGTGTTTCTCTTTCGTTCGCGAGAGAGTACACTCATAGAGACTCCTCTTCGGAGGATTCTTCTGCTGCTGTTGCTGTTGGCCTCCCTCGCCGTAAGGC
Source organism: Palaemon carinicauda (assembly GCF_036898095.1). NCBI lineage: Eukaryota > Metazoa > Arthropoda > Malacostraca > Decapoda > Palaemonidae > Palaemon > Palaemon carinicauda. The sequence goes on from NW_027169330.1 coordinate 5,438, forward strand.
CCACCGTCTGCCTCGTCGTAAGGGCCTCTCATCTCCCTATAAGGGTGCTAAGAGGCGCCTTTTTGAATCTCCGTTTGCAGCCTACAACTTCTTTTTCTTGATCTTCCACCTTGGTGCAGATGGACAGCAGTCTATCTCGTATTCCGACGGGCAACGGTCTTCCCGACGGACAACGGTCTTCCGACGGACATCAGTCTCCCGGCGGACAGACAACGGTCTTCCGACGGACATCAGTCTCCCGGCGGACAGACAACGGTCTTCCGACGGACATCAGTCTCCCGGCGGACAGACAACGGTCTTCCGACGGACATCAGTCTCCCGGCGGACAGACAACGGTCTTCCGACGGACATCAGTCTCCCGACGGACAACGATCCCTTCGGGGCAAAGGGTTGCCTCCCACGGGGGTTCTTCCCTTGCGTGTCAGGGTTCCCCTGCGCGCCCTTCTGCTGTGTTCTCTCCTGCTCCTGCTCCTGCTCAGTGTTAGCACACAAGCGCTCTCCTGCTCATCAGCGCTCTCCTGTTCGTCAGCGCTCTCATGATGATCATCCCTGCTGTTCCTGTTGGTTCCTGTTACGCGCCCTGTGCGCCCACGTTCGCCCTCGCGATCTAGAACTTCGGTTCAGGTCTGGGTCAAGGACTCTTCTTCTTTGCGCAGGCTTCCACGCGTTGCCTTCTGCTCGCCAGCGATCATCAGCTCGCCAGCGATCACCTATCTCTCGGCGATCTCCGGATCGCCCGCGTGTGTTACAGCCGGCACACCAACGTTCTCCAACACTTCTGAAGGAACATGGTTCGCCATCGCGCGACCGCCCACCTGCGCATGCTGCTCGCCATCGCGCGACCGCCCACCTGCGCATGCTGCTCGCCATCGCGCGACCGCCCACCTGCGCATGCTGCTCGCCATCGCGCGACCGCCCACCTGCGCATGCTGCTCGCCATCGCGCGACCGCCCACCTGCGCATGCTGCTCGCCATCGCGCGACCGCCCACCTGCGCATGCTGCTCGCCATCGCGCGACCGCCCACCTGCGCATGCTGCTCGCCATCGCGCGACCGCCCACCTGCGCATGCTGCTCGCCATCGCGCGACCGCCCACCTGCGCATGCTGCTCGCCATCGCGCGACCGCCCACCTGCGCATGCTGCTCGCCATCGCGCGACCGCCCACCTGCGCATGCTGCTCGCCATCGCGCGACCGCCCACCTGCGCATGCTGCTCGCCATCGCTCGCCAACGTGTCGACATGCCACAATGCGCCATCGCCAACCTGTGCGTTAGCGCTCACCAGCTCACCACCGATCGCCTGTTGATCCATATCGCCAGCAGTCTTCCTCGCCCACGCGGCAGCGCGTTTCCTCGCCATCGCGCTAACGCTTGCGTTCGCCGCCTCGGACTCGCGCTCGTTCGCCTGCCCGCCCTCGCGACCGTTCGCCTGCGCGCCCGTGCAACCGTTCGCCCGCGCGACCGTTCGCCCGCGCGACCGTTCGCCTGCGCGACCGTTCGCCTGCGCGCCCGCGCGACCGTTCGCCTGCGCGCCCGCGCGACCGTTCGCCTGCGCGCCCGCGCGACCGTTCGCCTGCGCGCCCGCGCGACCGTTCGCCTGCGCGCCCGCGCGACCGTTCTCCTGCGCGACAGCTTGCCTGTGCGCCCGCGCGATCATTCGCCGGCGCGCCCACACGCCCACGTGCCTGCACGTTTACGCTCATGCGCGTCCGCGCCCATGCTCTCCAATGTTCGCCCGCGCGCGAACCGACGGTATTCCAACGCGCAGACTGACAGTGTTCCGCCGCGCGAGCCGACGGGGGTTCCGCCGCGCGAGCCGACGGGGTTCCGCCGCGCGAGCCGACGGGGTTCCGCCGCGCGAGCCGACGGGGGTTCCGCCGCGCGAGCCGACGGGGTTCCGCCGCGCGAGCCGACGGGGGTTCCGCCGCGCGAGCCGACGGGGTTCCGCCGCGCGAGCCGACGGGGTTCCGCCGCGCGAGCCGACGGGGTTCCGCCGCGCGAGCCGACGGGGTTCCGCCGCGCGAGCCGACGGGGTTCCGCCGCGCGAGCCGACGGGGTTCCGCCGCGCGAGCCGACGGGGTTCCGCCGCGCGAGCCGACGGGGGTTCCGCCGCGCGAGCCGACGGGGTTCCGCCGCGCGAGCCGACGGGGTTCCGCCGCGCGAGCCGACGGGGTTCCGCCGCGCGAGCCGACGGGGTTCCGCCGCGCGAGCCGACGGGGTTCCGCCGCGCGAGCCGACGGGGTTCCGCCGCGCGAGCCGACGGGGGTTCCGCCGCGCGAGCCGACGGGGTTCCGCCGCGCGAGCCGACGGGGTTCCGCCGCGCGAGCCGACGGGGTTCCGCCGCGCGAGCCGACGGGGTTCCGCCGCGCGAGCCGACGGGGTTCCGCCGCGCGAGCCGACGGGGTTCCGCCGCGCGAGCCGACGGGGTTCCGCCGCGCGAGCCGACGGGGTTCCGCCGCGCGAGCCGACGGGGTTCCGCCGCGCGAGCCGACGGGGTTCCGCCGCGCGAGCCGACGGGGTTCCGCCGCGCGAGCCGACGGGGGTTCCGCCGCGCGAGCCGACGGGGTTCCGCCGCGCGAGCCGACGGGGTTCCGCCGCGCGAGCCGACGGGGTTCCGCCGCGCGAGCCGACGGGGTTCCGCCGCGCGAGCCGACGGGGTTCCGCCGCGCGAGCCGACGGGGTTCCGCCGCGCGAGCCGACGGGGTTCCGCCGCGCGAGCCGACGGGGTTCCGCCGCGCGAGCCGACGGGGTTCCGCCGCGCGAGCCGACGGGGTTCCGCCGCGCGAGCCGACGGGGTTCCGCCGCGCGAGCCGACGGGGTTCCGCCGCGCGAGCCGACGGGGTTCCGCCGCGCGAGCCGACGGGGTTCCGCCGCGCGAGCCGACGGGGTTCCGCCGCGCGAGCCGACGGGGTTCCGCCGCGCGAGCCGACGGGGTTCCGCCGCGCGAGCCGACGGGGGTTCCGCCGCGCGAGCCGACGGGGTTCCGCCGCGCGAGCCGACGGGGTTCCGCCGCGCGAGCCGACGGGGTTCCGCCGCGCGAGCCGACGGGGGTTCCGCCGCGCGAGCCGACGGGGGTTCCGCCGCGCGAGCCGACGGGGTTCCGCCGCGCGAGCCGAGGGGGTTCCGCCGCGCGAGCCGAGGGGGTTCCGCCGCGCGAGCCGAGGGGGTTCCGCCGCGCGAGCCGAGGGGGTTCCGCCGCGCGAGCCGAGGGGGTTCCGCCGCGCGAGCCGAGGGGGTTCCGCCGCGCGAGCCGAGGGGGTTCCGCCGCGCGAGCCGAGGGGGTTCCGCCGCGCGAGCCGAGGGGGTTCCGCCGCGCGAGCCGAGGGGGTTCCGCCGCGCGAGCCGAGGGGGTTCCGCCGCGCGAGCCGAGGGGGTTCCGCCGCGCGAGCCGAGGGGGTTCCGCCGCGCGAGCCGAGGGGGTTCCGCCGCGCGAGCCGAGGGGGTTCCGCCGCGCGAGCCGAGGGGGTTCCGCCGCGCGAGCCGAGGGGGTTCCGCCGCGCGAGCCGAGGGGGTTCCGCCGCGCGAGCCGAGGGGGGTTCCGCCGCGCGAGCCGAGGGGGGTTCCGCCGCGCGAGCCGAGGGGGTTCCGCCGCGCGAGCCGAGGGGGTTCCGCCGCGCGAGCCGAGGGGGTTCCGCCGCGCGAGCCGAGGGGGTTCCGCCGCGCGAGCCGAGGGGGTTCCGCCGCGCGAGCCGAGGGGGTTCCGCCGCGCGAGCCGAGGGGGTTCCGCCGCGCGAGCCGAGGGGGTTCCGCCGCGCGAGCCGAGGGGGTTCCGCCGCGCGAGCCGAGGGGGTTCCGCCGCGCGAGCCGAGGGGGTTCCGCCGCGCGAGCCGAGGGGGTTCCGCCGCGCGAGCCGAGGGGGTTCCGCCGCGCGAGCCGAGGGGGTTCCGCCGCGCGAGCCGAGGGGGTTCCGCCGCGCGAGCCGAGGGGGTTCCGCCGCGCGAGCCGAGGGGGTTCCGCCGCGCGAGCCGAGGGGGTTCCGCCGCGCGAGCCGAGGGGGTTCCGCCGCGCGAGCCGAGGGGGTTCCGCCGCGCGAGCCGAGGGGGTTCCGCCGCGCGAGCCGAGGGGGTTCCGCCGCGCGAGCCGAGGGGGTTCCGCCGCGCGAGCCGAGGGGGTTCCGCCGCGCGAGCCGAGGGGGTTCCGCCGCGCGAGCCGAGGGGGTTCCGCCGCGCGAGCCGAGGGGGTTCCGCCGCGCGAGCCGAGGGGGTTCCGCCGCGCGAGCCGAGGGGGGTTCCGCCGCGCGAGCCGAGGGGGTTCCGCCGCGCGAGCCGAGGGGGTTCCGCCGCGCGAGCCGAGGGGGTTCCGCCGCGCGAGCCGAGGGGGTTCCGCCGCGCGAGCCGAGGGGGTTCCGCCGCGCGAGCCGAGGGGGTTCCGCCGCGCGAGCCGAGGGGGTTCCGCCGCGCGAGCCGAGGGGGTTCCGCCGCGCGAGCCGAGGGGGTTCCGCCGCGCGAGCCGAGGGGGTTCCGCCGCGCGAGCCGAGGGGGTTCCGCCGCGCGAGCCGAGGGGGTTCCGCCGCGCGAGCCGAGGGGGTTCCGCCGCGCGAGCCGAGGGGGTTCCGCCGCGCGAGCCGAGGGGGTTCCGCCGCGCGAGCCGAGGGGGTTCCGCCGCGCGAGCCGAGGGGGTTCCGCCGCGCGAGCCGAGGGGGTTCCGCCGCGCGAGCCGAGGGGGTTCCGCCGCGCGAGCCGAGGGGGTTCCGCCGCGCGAGCCGAGGGGGTTCCGCCGCGCGAGCCGAGGGGGTTCCGCCGCGCGAGCCGAGGGGGTTCCGCCGCGCGAGCCGAGGGGGTTCCGCCGCGCGAGCCGAGGGGGTTCCGCCGCGCGAGCCGAGGGGGTTCCGCCGCGCGAGCCGAGGGGGTTCCGCCGCGCGAGCCGAGGGGGTTCCGCCGCGCGAGCCGAGGGGGTTCCGCCGCGCGAGCCGAGGGGGTTCCGCCGCGCGAGCCGAGGGGGTTCCGCCGCGCGAGCCGAGGGGGTTCCGCCGCGCGAGCCGAGGGGGTTCCGCCGCGCGAGCCGAGGGGGTTCCGCCGCGCGAGCCGAGGGGGTTCCGCCGCGCGAGCCGAGGGGGTTCCGCCGAGGGGGTTCCGCCGAGGGGGTTCCGCCGAGGGGGTTCCGCCGAGGGGGTTCCGCCGAGGGGGTTCCGCCGAGGGGGTTCCGCCGAGGGGGTTCCGCCGAGGGGGTTCCGCCGAGGGGGTTCCGCCGAGGGGGTTCCGCCGCGCGAACGTCGTCTTAATTCTTGCAGTATTAATTGCTCGCCAACCACCAGCTCGCGCTCTTCCTACCACGCTCGGCCTCCTTCTGCGCTCCTTCGCTCACCTTCGTTTGCGTTGCTGCGTGACCGCGCATGGGCGCTTCCATGTTCGCCCACGCACAATTCTTTGAATTACTATCGCGCGAGCTCCAGGGCGATTGCGACCACGATTCCCATTGGGGTTTTCGCAGCATGGCCAGCCTGGCGAGTTCTTCTGGAGCGTATTTCCAGAACACGGCCTCACCCCGTAAACGCAGAGCAGGGCACTTGCAAGAATAGGAAGAAACTTCAGGGAGGTCTGAGCAACACTCCTCTTTCCAGAACCTGGGTTAGCCCTTCCCCGTTATTCCCTGGAAGTGTTTATGGCGGGAGGGCTTTCCGTTAAAGATTTCTCCATCGGACAAGGGGTGACTGCTTACCCCTTCCTCTGGGGGCTTACCAGGTCCTTTCCCTCCTCTGTTACGGCCCGAGGTTTGGTTCAAGGAAGCTACAGGAAGATCGTGGGTACTTTCCTCCTCTCGAGCTCAGGCACCTTGGCCTTTCGTCGTTAAGTATCTAACTTGCGGACAAGCTCGATGTTGTACCATCTGGACGCGCTGACTGAGGGCTTCCTTCGGGTGTCTCATCTGTGGAGGTCGACGACCTCAGACACCCTTCCATCCTTGAGAAGAGTTTGTTTGTGCCCAAGGACAGAGACTTAGACAGCGGCTGTGCGGAGGAAATCGACTTCTGTTTTCACTCCTCCAAGGCGCTTTCTTCCAGACTCTGCAGGGCTCCAGCGCTCTTTTCTTTCAACCACGTCGGCCTAAGTTATCGGCTATGACAACTGGGACAAGGTGTCCAATTGCAGTTTCCTCCTGTCAGGAACAGATGGCACGGGAGGCTCCCCCGGGGGGCATAGTCCTAAAAGGAGCGGCAGAGTTCACGAACTCTAGGATTGCAGGTTTCTCGCTGGGAGGATGCTTAAGGTTACTCACCCGGATGACAGCTTCCCGATGCCCATTCCCACACAATCTCTGTGATCAGCCAAGGATATCGTGCCTGCCGTCTCTGTCAGCGAATTCAGTGTCTCTGAACCTCTATGCCATAGCGTCGGCAAGAGTTGCCCGGTTGGGCAGAATGATCCATACCTTAGGCGAAGGTCCTCCATAGGACCATCGACGGCTTCACCCCCGGCCTCTTCAGTCGATCCTTTCTTGTAGGGAAGGATCTGAGAGGGGAGTTCCGTAGTCGACCTCTCAGCCCTGATCAAGTTTGTCGAACAAACTTCGGCCAGCGTAGAACAGCAGAATCGATCAGACTGGTAACGAGGCGACAGGACTCCTTAAACCCTGGTTCGGAAGGACGGGTACTTTCAGTTTCCATTCCATCCATCTTCCAGGGAGCTCGTGGAATTCAGCCTAGACTGTAAGTATTCCTGCTTATGATGCAGTGTGGCTATCCCGCCGTGGCATAGCAGGTTTTTTTTCCCCAGAGAACTCTCCCTGCTTTCCTCATGGCCGCTCAGGTGCAGGCTTCCGCCTCCTCTGCTTTTTGGAGGGCTGGTCAACTCCGGTAGGCTCGGGTTCGACCTTCTTCAGCGCCGGGACAAGCTTCCGGATGCTTACCATGAGTGTGGGTTCATGGTACTTTGCTTAGAGCCTTCTCTTCTTCTGCCTCAACATCTGGAGTATCTGGCCATGATATTGAGTCAACAGCCTTACCACGTTGGAAATTCGGCTTCTCGTCCGTCCAGCGAGGTTAAGCAATGTCCGTTCTGGTTGGTACTTGGATGGGTGACCACCTGGGGACGCCAGATTCTGTTGCCACATCCTCCGAGCCTTCCTTTCAGTTGACTGTGGCAAGACTGAGGAGAGTCACAGTACCTGTTCTCAGTCAAGCAGAGCTTTCAGCCCTACCTTGGAACGTTTCCTAGTTCTCCTTTCCTCATTGACCCGTCTATAGTCCGAACGGTCGCCTCAGGATAAGTTCCATGTGGGGCGGTCCAAGTTCCGGTGGCTTCAGGCAATGTTTAACCGGACTTCCTGGCCCCTATGGGACCAGCGGAACTATTAGACCTGCAATGGGTGTTGACCTATGGAGCCTCTTGATGGTAGTGGATATTCTCGTCCTTTCCCCACATTCTTGATGCTGTTCTCGGACTCGTCAAAGGAAAGGGGGGGGGGGGCATGTTCCGGTCCAGGCCTATGGTCAAGACCTGAAGGATACCTCTCCATCATTCAGGAAGGCTTAGGGGCCTTAGTCTGGCCCCTCTACAGATCCTATAGCTCCTGCCGAGTCGCCCCGTGCGCGTCGACTTCATGATTCTGGCGTATTCTAACCAGCAGGGGACGCATTTCACACCTTCACATCTTGCAGTAGAGATACCGAGATGATTGAGATACTCTCAATACCACCATCGGCTCTCTCATTCCAGGCAGGGGAATGTTCTCTCCGACTATCCGAGCAGAGCCTCTTAGAGAGAGTGTACCTGGGGGTCTTTGACCTTGGGTAACCAGCAAGTGCTGGTCTGGGAGACCTGATCGTGACAGCTTGGAACCTCAAGCTTCCGCTGTTCTTCCCCCCAGTCTGAGACCCTGAGACTGGCAAGATGCATTCCGGTGATGGTGGGACAACTTCGACGCCTGCGTCTTCCCTCCTTTTTGTCTGTGGACAATGGGTCTCAACAAGACCAGGTTGTCTGTCAACCTTTCAATGGGAGAGCTCCACTGGGACTATGCGCAGAACGGTTTCTGGACCCTCTGCTTCCCCTGACGGAACTCCCGTGAGAGCTTCTCCCACGGCGCAGACTACTCAAACAACCACACTGCGACATCTCTCCCGAACCGGGGCGTCGCTTCGGCTTCATGCCTGGAGACACTACGCCTCCTCCTCAAGAAGAGACAACCCGCTACAGTCGCGGTACGTAGGTCGCGTCATCCGCAGGGGTCTTCCAGGCAAAGTGAAGAGTCTTCGGTGGTTTGTGCCGTGGAAGATATACCTCTTCCCTTGAGGCCTCTTCTCCAGCAATAACGGTCTTATTGCCTTTCGGCGGGAGGAAACTCCTTTCCGCTCTCGGCAATGAAGCCTGTCGCTCAGCCTTTCCCTGACCTTCAGGCTTAAAGGAATAACTTTTTCCTGCTCGCTGGATCTTTCCTCGCTCATGCGAAGCTACGATCGTCCCTGCCCTAGTCGGAGGAAGACCTCCAACTTGGAGCATGGCTCGGACTTTTAATCCTTTAAGAGATCTTCTCAAGACCCTTTACAACAGTCCTCGGATTGTATTCCGCCTTGGGTCTCCTGCTCACTCTGGCCACGGCCAGTGTGTAAGCAATCTTCTTGGTCTCGTACGACTCCGCCCTTTCTAAGGAAGAGGGGAAGGCAACATTCAGGTTCGCTCCTGAGTTGTTGGCTAGACTCAGAATCTGGGGGTCCCGGCCCTTCGGGCTAATTCCTTCAAGATTTCGAGTCTCCATTCTGTATCTGATGTCCCAAGACCTTCTCTTTCTTGCCAGTAAAGGAATCGAGAGGTTAGCTTTGGGAACAGCTGCAGTTTGTCCTCAGTTGCAGCCGATTTAGGAGCACAAGGAGGACACGGGGAGAGTCACCAGTATACCTCTTCAGCCCGGACTCAAGGACATTCATCTCGACCTGTCTCCAGACCCTCCCCCGTCACGTCGCCCTACAGCACGATGTTGGATACATCGCAACGTCCCTCGCCTGCGAGTAATACAAGCTGGAGTCTGGAAGCGTCTAATGACCTTCGCAGCCCGCTTCCTGCAGGGCGTGACCCACAGGAGTCTCGATACGTTTTCTATCGCTCTGTGGTGGCTACACAACAGCTGGTCTAACCTCAGGCTCCTTTTTGGACAGGTAGCAGAAGGTTGAGGGTATTGTTATCAGGTTTTAGTCTGCATGAACAAAAGAAGTATGTCTGGCCCTTATTTCTTTCTTCATCATCCCCTCTACGGTGAAGCAGCATCCTGGTCTCTGCATAGCTGACCTCGAACCTCTGCAGGTAAACCATGCTTCCTTATGTTCCGAGTATTGAGTCAATACTGTCGCGTCCACCATACCCTAACGAGGTGGTATTGGGAGCGTCCTAACCCAGAGTTCCTTCTGGAACTCCAGGTCAACTGCCTAGGACGGGTCACACTTCTTCCTTCACACACAAGCTTATGTAGGCCACACTGTTCCTTGCGGAGCAAGGAACTTGTGAGGTGCAGGGACTCCTTTTCTCGAGTGCGACTCACTCAGATTCTGAGTCCCCGGGTAAAGCCAAAGCCAGTATGGCTGGGGACTTTCCACCCTACCTAATGGGTAAGTCACCCAATGTAAATAGCGTGGTTTGTATTTCGGTTACGGAACAAATGACAAATTCGAAGATAATTTGTATTTTTCCTAACCATACAAACCTTAGCTATTTACACATATTTGCCCGCCAGCCCTGTCCCCCAAGACAAGTCCTACCTCTAAGTGAAAGTGAGCATTCATCTCTGTGTGAGAGGGGGGGAGGGGTAGCTAGCTACCACTCCCCTACCCCCCCGCTAACTAGCGCGGGGGTAATACACCCTCGTTAAATTCTAATGGCTCGCCATTTCAGCTGCGCTAAAAGGTAAACCCAATGTAAATAGCTAAGGTTTGTATGGTTAGAAAAAATACAAATTATCTTCGAATTTGTCATTTTAGCAGTATATTGGTGATGTGCAGTACTCTTATATGCGGGTTTTAGCATTCGCTTACTGTATTTGGTTTTGTTTGATATTTTATTGCTATGTTATAGCTTAAAAGGTAGGATTAGAAATTTTTCAACCTATTTTAAACTAACGAAAGTATTATGGCGATGGGTAAACACCTCACCTCATCGATGACGTCACAGTCATATGACGTAAGCTTGAGTATGACTTGCATTTTCTTTCTTTTTCTACAAAGAATGATAAGTTAATACTATCTTACAAAGTATTCAGTTATATAAAATAAAAGGACTATGTTATTTTAAGAAAATTTTTGTCCTTTTGGTATGCTTTCTTTGGATAATCTTCGATCTGTTTTAAAGATTATCTAGCGTTCAGTTTATGCTACGTAGTCCTCAGTCTATCGTTACAGAATTACTCTTTGTATCGATATTTATGAAAAGTACATTTTTCTTTTAAAACTAAAGTTTTTAAGTTGTATTAGATAAAAGGAATATGTCATTTTACAATTATATTGGTCCTTTTAGTATTTTTTCTTTAGCTAATCTGTTTACAAAGATTAAACAAAATTAGCGTTCAGTTAATTTTTATACGACGTAGTATTCATGACAATCGATATAGTCTCACGATTCTTTGTATCGTTGTGTACTTGTTCGTTTTTGGAGTACTAAATTTTTTCGTATAATATTCATAAATGTTCCAATTGTTAAATGTGACTATTCGTCTTTTATTGGAACCCCTTAAGTAATAAGGGTTAGTTTAAATATATAGATATATTCTTTATTCCTATATCTATTCATTTAATATTTTAATATATTATATAAGATATTTTGTTACATTTTATATAGGATTCAGTGACTATTGCATTCTCATTCAAGCCCATGACAGAATAGTAAGATCTCCTTCTACGGGCGTGTGTACTTTGGTTTTATGCCAAAGAGTTTAAAAAAGGCAAATTTTTAGTGCTAAATTAGTGCAGTGAATTTTATTTGATACAGTGGAGTGAATTTTATTCAATACAGTGGAGTGTGCCTCTATTCGGATCTGTCTTTATCCTAGCCTTAGACCTCTTTCAAGCTTCCGTACCCATGGGAAGAGTAATGTCGAGCGGCGAAGGGAAGCGAGAGGCGTAGCCTGGCGCCTACCGTCTTGTAAGACCCGAGCAGAAGTCCCCTCGAGCGTTTTCTGTTGACGATTTCCAGAACGCTCGCCCTCGCCATAGTTAAGGCGAGGTAAAAGTTTTTTCTAGCACCGATGTAGAGCTTTGGACATCAAGCGTCCAGCAAGGCTAGCTACTATCGCTGCTGTAAGAGTTTGACATGTTTGTAACTTAGTGCAACTTCTTGTTTTCTCTTGTTCGATGATCGACCGTTCTAGACGCGATTGGCATAGTTCCGAGCATCTGAATCGCAAGTGTTTTTAATTGCGAGCGTCATTGTTCTGAAAATCACGCGACGCCGAGCGTCAAGCAGTTGCATGGCGTCAAGCTTCTAGCAGTTGCGCTTGACATCGATTGTCAAGCAGTTAGACATGACGCCGAGCATCAAGCAGTTGCATGGCGTCAAGCTTCAAGCAGTTGGACGTGAGAGCGCGTGTCAAGCTCAGCTCCAAGCGTCTAGATCGCTAGCGTCTGAATCGTGAACGACATTGTTCCGAGAGTCATGTGATGCTGATCGCCAAGCAGTTGCATGGCGTCAAGCTTCCAGCAGTTGCGCTTGACGTCGAGTTTCAAGCAGTTGGACGTGACGCCGCATGTCAAGCTTAGCTCCGAGCGTCTAGATCGCTAGCGTCTGAATCATGAACGACATTGTTCCGAGAGTCACGTGTTGCTGATCGCCAAGCAGTTGCATGACATCTGGCTTCCAACAGCTGGAATTACGTCAAATGTTAGGAGTTAGACGTGACGCCGAGTGTCGTGTAGTTCCATGGCATTAAGCTTTCAACCTTTGGACTTGACGTCTACATGACCATGAGCGTCTAGCGTTGGAACATTGTTACGCCAGGCGCTATATTAAGAAAAATTATGTTCTCAGACCAAGGCCTGCTTGAACTAATTCTTGGTGTCTGTGGGAGAGCGAGAATTAAACCTCTAAAGCATTGAGGTCAGAATTCAGGACCTTAAGGAGTTGACTCCTAGGAAACAAGACATCTCTACCTAGGTTAGAGACTTGTAGGAGGAAGTGAGTGACTTTCAGGAACTCATGAGAGTTTTTCCTGAAGCGTTTCCATTTTATTTTGTACCTGCTGCTCCTTGTCCCGCCTTCAGAGTTTTTCGCTAAGGAAGACGTCGAAGGAGTCTCTGTTTATTATCTTTATTATTATTACTAGCCAAGCTACAACCCTAGTTGGAGAAGCAAGATGCTATAAGCCCAAGGGCTCCAATAGGGAAAGATAGCTCAGTGAGGAAAGGAAATAATGAAATAGATAAATGATGAGAATAAATTAACAAATCATTCTGCAAAAAGTAACGTCAAAAAGACAGTGCTGATAGGGCAGTGCAATAGCGCGTCCTCAAAGCTGCATAAAGAACCTAACTGCAGATGTTGGTGCCGCAGCACGTTCAGCTGCAACAGGAGGAAGTGCATTAGGGCTTTTGTGAGAGAAGGCAGTGTCCCTCTTTTGCTGTGTACGTCCTGTTAGGATGTCAGAAGTTGGCAAAGCTTTAGTTCAGACTGATACGGTTCTTGTTCCTGAGTCTGGTGTTACGGTACAGGCACCGCCGCTTCCGCCAGACTGTTTTCCGTCTGGTGAAATGCGGAGCTTTATGTAAGCGATGAGGAAGGCGAGTTCGCGATTGAAGTTTTCTACACCGGTGTCACCTAATAATGATCCTAATTGGACTATGTTGCTAGCATGAAGCAGCAGCTCTCATCTGTTATGCAGTCTTATCAGCCTGCTGTTAGCAAAACGATGGTTCGTCACGATTCGTATTAGGACGCGTTGTCGCACAGGCGGCCTACTAGCAAGCTAAATGTTGAACAGCGTGATAAGGCTTCTATATCCCATTGAGTGTCTGCTTCTCTTGATACCAGACATCAAACGGCCAAGCGTGTCATCGAGCGTTTACCTTCCAAGTGCGGCGATGATTGCTAGGCAGCTAAGCGTGACATTGGGTGTCAAGCTGAACGTGACGTTGGGCGTCAAGCTGAACGTGACGTTGGGCGTCAAGCTGAACGTGACGTTGGGCGTCAAGCTGAACGTGACGTTGGGCGTCAAGCTGAACGTGACGTTGGGCGTCAAGCTGAACGTGACGTTGGGCGTCAAGCTGAACGTGACGTTGGGCGTCAAGCTGAACGTGACGTTGGGCGTCAAGCTGAACGTGACGTTGGGCGTCAAGCTGAACGTGACGTTGGGCGTCAAGCTGAACGTGACGTTGGGCGTCAAGCTGAACGTGACGTTGGGCGTCAAGCTGAACGTGACGTTGGGCGTCAAGCTGAACGTGACGTTGGGCGTCAAGCTGAACGTGACGTTGGGCGTCAAGCTGAACGTGACGTTGGGCGTCAAGCTGAACGTGACGTTGGGCGTCAAGCTGAACGTGACGTTGGGCGTCAAGCTGAACGTGACGTTGGGCGTCAAGCTGAACGTGACGTTGGGCGTCAAGCTGAACGTGACGTTGGGCGTCAAGCTGAACGTGACGTTGGGCGTCAAGCTGAACGTGACGTTGGGCGTCAAGCTGAACGTGACGTTGGGCGTCAAGCTGAACGTGACGTTGGGCGTCAAACAAACCGTGACGTTCAACGTCAGTCACATACTGTTCAAGCTACATCCAGAGGACAAAAGTTCTCTATGGAGACTCAGAAGACTATGCTTGCAGCAGTAACGAAAGTCCACTGGACGATCTTTTTAGATCTCCAGGATGCTTGCTTCTACTTTCCCATCCATCCGAACTTCAAGCTACCGGAAGGTTCGTATATAGGAGGAAGTTGTCCAGTTTTGAGTTCTTTGTTTCGGGCTAAGCACCACCCCTCAAATAGAGGGTGCGTCTGTGATGCATATCGTTGTTTCTTATCCTTAGACCTCTTCCAAGGAATGTCGATTTGAAACTTCTTCCAGCTCCCTTTTCCCGGAGAGAAAAAATATCGAACGATAAAGGAAACGAGAGGCTTTAGCTCCCGAGCAGTTGCCTACTCGAGCATACCTTTTGATGCCTCACAGGTCTCTCACCTTCATCATAGGAAAGGTGAGTTGAAAGTTTTTTAGTCGTCTTCAGATGACTCGGCACCCAGACGAGGCTGGCATCAACTTCCAGACTTCTAAAGAGGAAGATGGACACGGTCAATCAGCGTCTTTTCTTGACATCGCAAGCTTCTGGTTGTAGTCTTTCGAACAGTTCTGAGCGTTTTTTCTTTCTACCGAAGAAAAACACTCCTACCAAACATCCTTTTAGGATGTCAGCAACTGTCAAATAATGTCCAACTCTCTCAGTTGCAGGACAGTTGTCTGAGCCTAGCATGGCTTCAGTTCATGCTCCTTCTCCACCATCAAACTGGTTATCGTCTTCTGGACGCTCTGCGTGATTTTAAACGGTGTAGAAAGAGACTTGTGGTAGACATGACGTCTCCTGTACCACAACAGTTTGACCCTATTTTTATTACACTACTAGATTTGCAACAGAAGCTCTCTTCGCTCATGCTAGTTTGTCGGCCTGCATACAACAAGAGAGTAGCAGACCTGGATCTAGAGTGTCAGGTAACTTCACGCCTGGACACTAAGCGTAGTGAGCCTACTAGTCGAGATGTTCTTGATAACGAACGTCTTTACAACTCCCTAGGTGGACGTCTTACGTCCACCTAACAGGACGTTGAGCTTCCAGTAGAACAGGACGTCCTGTAAGATGTGACGTCGAGCGTCTATCGAGACGCTACATGAATCATCAAGCACAATGCGACCCCGAGCGTCAAGCAGCTCGTGACATGGTCTTGTACACGTTCCCACCATTCAAAGTGCTTTACAAGATGTTACAAAAGTTTGTGTCTCACGAGAGAACCAAGTTGACTGTAGTAGCTCTCTTCTGGCCGTCAAGAGGTTGGTTCCCAGAGGTTCTGGAATGGATGGTGGACATTCCAAGAAGCCTGCCATTGAGAATAAGTCTTCTCAAACAACCCCACTTGGCAAGAAACCATGTAAACCTCCAGGCTCTACGTCTGACTGCCTTCAATCTATCGAAGAACTCCCTAGATCTTGAGGATTTTCGAAGGAGGCAGCTAAGGCTATCGCTAGTACAAGAAGGACTTTTACCATCAAGGTTTTACAGTCTAAGTGGGAGGTTTTAGAGAGTGGTGTAGAGCTTAATCAGTTTCTTCATTCAGTACCTCTGTAACACAAATTGTCGATTTCTTCTTAAACCTTAGAAGAAAGCACATTGTTTCCTCCTCGACCATCAAGGGGTACAGGAGTATGCTGGCAGCTGTCTTCGGACACAGGAATTTAGATCTCTCAAATAATAAAGACCTTCAAGATCTTCTCAGATCTTTTGAGACTTCTAAGAAGCGTCGATAACATTCACCAGCCCGGAATTTAGATCTCTCAAATAATAAAGACCTTCAAGATCTTCTCAGATCTTTTGAGACTTCTAAGAAGCGTCGATAACATTCACCAGCCCGGAATTTAGATCTCTCAAATAATAAAGACCTTCAAGATCTTCTCAGATCTTTTGAGACTTCTAAGAAGCGTCGATAACATTCACCAGCCCGGAATTTAGATATTGTTTTTAAAATTCCTCATGAGTGACAGATTCGAGCCTTTACACTCGGCTTCTTATAAAGATCTGACCTTGAAGATTCTTTTCTTAGTAGGTCTGGCAACAGCTAAGAGAGTCTGTGAAGTTCACGCTTTTAGCAAGAATATTGGCTTTAGAAACAGAAAAGCCATATGCTCCTTGCAACTTGGATTCCTGGCCAGAAACGAACATCCTTCTCATCCATGGCCTAAATTTTTCGAGATTACTATTCTCTCTGGTATGGTGAGTGAAGAGTGGAAGAAAGTTATTTGTCGTGTTAGAGCACTGAAGTTTTATCTGAACAGGACTAAAGATTTAAGAGGCAATTCAGAGGCTCTTTGGTGTGCAGTCAAGAAGCCTGCGCTACCTATGTCTAAAAACGCCCTTTCATTTTTATAAGACTTTTAATTAGAGAGGCTCACTCACACTGTGGTGAGGCAGACCTTAAGCACCCTAAAGTAAAGACTCATGAAGTTAGAGCTGTGGCAACTTCTGTAGCTTTTAAACAAAATCGTTCTCTGCAAAGCATCATGGATACAACCTTTTGGAGGAGTAAACCTGTCTTCGCCTCGCATTACTTATAACGTATCCAGACTCTTTATGAGGACTGCTACACTTTGGGACCATTCGTATCAACGAGTGCAATAGTAGGTGAAGGATCTACCACTACGTTTCCCCTAATCCCTAGTACCCTTGTTCTTCTCTTGGAACTTTTATATATTTTTATGGTTGCACGTCAAGATTGGTCGACAATCTTCCGCAATCTTTGATTTAGTCAGGTGGTCATTTTGTTCCTTGAGAGCGCGCGGAACAATGGTATTAGTTGAGGTCCTGTCAGCATAGAGGTTATTACCCATTTGACAGCTCCTAGGGATCTTCAGCCCCCTGACTGGACTGCTGGATCTCATAAGGATAGCAGACATAATGAGGCAGAGAACATTGAAGTCAGCTTCCTTAATAGGTACGAACCCTTAAGCTTGTCTTTATTTAACACTTGAGTGATATTCCAACAATGTTGCTGTCTCTGATCCTCCAAGGGTGTCAATCAGCTATTGTTATATAACCAGCAGGTAAGTTTAAATGTTTAAAAATGATATTTTCATAATAAAATAAATTTTTGAACATACTTACCTGCTGGTTATATAACTTGAAATACCACCCTCCTCCCCTCTAGAGACCTATGGGCATGAAAAATCTGATGCTGGGCGGAATAGTTCCGCCTAGCTACCGTGGTGGCGCTAGTGTACACCTGGCATATCTATGCGATTGCTGCGAGTTTTTGAATTTCTGCCGGACAGAAGAATAAAACTATTGTTATATAACCAGCGGGTCAGTATGTTCAAAAATTTATTTTATTATGAAAATATCATCTTTAACAACTCCCATGTTCCCTGATGCCCTTGTTATTGTTGACCGTGTTCCTTTGTTCCGTAACTGGAATACAAACCACGCTATTTATTAGGGGTTTTACTTTCGGCGGAGCTGAAATGACGAGCCATTAAAATTTAGCGAGGGTTAACTACCCACAACGCTAGTTAGCGGGAGGTAGCGGGGTTAGCTTGCTACCACTCCCCTCACACACCTGTGATTTAGCTCAATTTAATTTTGGCTTGGATGGAGAGCGGATGTTTCCGCTCTTCCTCCTCGCCTATTCTGGACTTCCATTAATTTTTGTCTTTTAACCTACTTTTTCTTATGTGTATATAATTCGCTCAAAATCTATTTTTGGGTAAGATAGCCATGTCGTCCTGATGGAAGTTCCTTAAGGCAGCTTCCTAGGGTATATTACAACTACGGCGATATTCCCAGAGAATTTACCTTCAGGTACCCAGAATTCTAACTCCTGGAGCGAGTATCCCTAAAAAGACCTTAGGGATATCGTAAATATCAGTGGACGTATTCTTGACACGCCTCATAGCAATCTATACCCCGAATAGAGTTAACACTTCGTAGGGGTCAAATGGCAAGAAAACGAAAACGATAAGAAAGGGGGGAGCCGTTCATAAGGCATCTCTCCTCCCCGTTTCGAAAGCGTGCCCTGCGCCGCTCACGGCGCCATCTGTATTCCTTGTAGCGATACACGAGGTGCTACAGATACTGTATGTAGGGAGGGGTCCTACTATCCTTTTCACTCTTATTTATTTATTTTTTTTTTTTTTGAAAAGGAGCAGGGCGGGTCCATCAGGACGACATGGCTATCTTACCCAAAAATAGATTTTTCGCTTCGCTCAAAATCCGTTTTTTGGGCTCAAGCCATGTCGTCCTGATGGAAGTATACCAGAGCATTACTGTATCTGTGGATTCTCAATACGTGCCGTACTCTTCAAGAATGTTTCTTAGTCAACTCGACTGACAGACCTAAGATGTTACCGTTATACATCTTTTCACTAATCATAAGCCATGAAAGCGCTTCCTGCCCCCTACAGGGAGGAGTCCTACTAGACTCTAGAAACGAACGAAGAGTACATATACCTATGTATGAATCACTCGCCAGCCAGTACCATATAGTGGTCTCACTCTATATGAAGTAAAGCGAAGTCTTACGGGACTACAGTATCCAAAGGAAAAGTCCCGACCAGCACCCTGGTCGAAGTAAAATTAGACAAAAGGTTATATCTGCGTAGGATTAAACTTGCTGCTACCACCATCCTCAGAAAGGGGTGGAGTCCTTATTGCTAAGGAAAGTATAAACCAGTATAATCCAGGCTTTGCATTAAGGAATAGGCTATTATAGATATCCCCGATTAATATACATAGGCTAAATGCTCAAAAATCAATATGAAATCAAAAATAGGTGAAGGAGACGCAAGGTTCCCGAGAACAAGTTTATTGAGAAACAATAAATAGACATGGTCACCATAAATATGTACATATGCTAGGTGGATGACCAACAATTTACACAAGTACTGTAGTGCATGGATGAATGATTATCTGAAAGAAAACATATGTGTCACTTACACATACCCCGGTATCAAACTTAACGTCCATGTTACTACTTTGCTGACAATAGCGTTGGCAAACGCTTGGCACACCTGTCTGTACTTGTGCTACCATCACCATAACGTTGGAACAGTCACTGTGGGCTCTGAGAGCCTTCACTACCAGTTATATCAACGCATATAACTAACCATTCACCCAAGAATCAAAGTCCCAAATGATTCCGCTGTTCCTCGCAGAGTTAAACAGCAGGGTTAACGACGCAACCAACTGCTACCACAGACCTCTTTAGCTGCTCCACTTGCTTAGCATAGTGGCGAAAGAATACCCTGGAAGACTTCCAGCCAGTGTATGAACGAAGGTGTTCAAAATCCATAAAGTTAAAGAAGTTTAAGGATGAAGCAACTTTCCTCGGATCATGACCTGCGGGTGAACTGTCAGGATCCGCTCTGCGAATAAAATATGTAATTTTCGCCCTAAGCTGATTTAAAGATAAATTCGAGCCCGATGTTTCTCCTCTGAATAGTTGGCCCCCATGGAAGTCTGAAGTTCTACGAAGATAGACCTTAAGGCATTCTACGGGACATAGAGATGCATCTTCTTTCAGAGGGCAGATTCTCCAGGGACCCCACCTGTTGGTGGGCAACTCGTTCTTAGCGAGAAACGTAGGGTCCGGAAACAGGTTCAGTTCTCCCCCATCCAGGAACTGAACTCGGCCCTCCTCTCTCGAGAGGGCCACAATCTCACTAACTCTGGCCCCAGAAGCAAGGGCAAAAAGGAAGATCACTTTTTGAGTCAGGTCCTTCAACGCACATTCCTCATTATCTAGTAATAAGGCAAAATGAAGGACTTTGTCTAACGACCACGAAATAGGCTTTGGAGGAGCTGATGGTCTAAGCCTAGCACAGGCCTTTGGGATCTTATTAAACATCTCGTTAGCGAGGTCTACCTGGAAGGCATATAGAATGGGTCTTGTTGGAGCTGACTTACATGTAGAAATTGTGTTCGCCGCCAGCCCCTGTCCATGGAGGTGAATGAAGAAGGATAGGCAGAACTCCGTAGAGATCTCGTGCGGGTTCTTATCTTTGACAAAGGCTACCCATTTCTTCCACGCAGATTCGTACTGCCTCCTAGTAGACTTACACTTGTATTCTTCCAGGAAGTCGATGCTATCTTTCGAGATTCCGAACCGTTTCTTCACCGCTAGGGAGAGAAAATCATGAGCTGCAGGGTTCGGGTTTTCTGTAATGAAGCGAAGACAGTCGACTTCTGGACTTGCTGGGACAGAACTGGGTCCGGGAGTGGTAGAAACCTCAGTCGTAGTTCCAGAGCTAGAGGGAACCATACACTGTTCGGCCACTTGTGGGCCACTATTGCTGCTACTCCCTTGAAGGATCTCAGTTTGTTGAGGACCCTCAACATCAGATTGTGAGGGGGAAACAGGTAGATCCTGGACCATCTGTTCCAATCGAGGGACATCGCATCTATTGCTTCTGCCGAGGGGTCCACGTATGGGGACACATATTTCGGCAGCTTCTTGTTGTCCTTCGTCGCGAAGAGGTCTATCTGCAGTTCTGGGACTTGTCTCAAGATGAAAGAGAATGATCCTGCGTCTAGGGACCATTCTGACTCTATCGGTGTAACCCTGGATAGAGCGTCCGCGGTCACATTCCGGACTCCTTGAAGGTGAACTGCTGACAGGTGCCACTTCTTCTTCTCCGCCAGTCGGAATATGGCTAACATTACCTGGTTGAGAGGTGGGGATCTCGATCCCCGCCGATTCAGACATTTCACAACCACCTCGCTGTCCAGTACCAACCTTACGTGGATCAAGTGACGTGGGGATACTTTCTTCAGGGTAAGAAGTACTGCCATAGCTTCTAGAAAGTTTATGTGAAAAGTCCCAAATAGCTTGGACCAGATCCCTTGCACTTTTTTCCGATGGGAGTGACCCCCCCACCCTACCTTTGAGGCGTCTGTGTGGATTGTCACTGACGGGGGGGGGGGGTGGCTGAAGAGGTAGAGACCTCTTTAGACGACTGGCTTGAGACCACGGTCTGAGAAGAGAACGTAGTCGAAGTGGGACCGGTCTCTTCAAGTCCCTTCGCTCTTTCGATGCAAAGGTTCTCCATACCCCCGCTGCATCTTTTAACTGTGCTCTTAGCACTGGGTCTGTTACTGATGCAAACTGAAGAGAGCCCAAAACCCTCTCTTGTTCGCGTCTTGATATCCTCTCGGAACCTAGAAGTCTCCTGACAGACCCCGCTATTTCCTTCCTCTTTGACATCGGGATGGAAAGACGGTGTGACACTAGATCCCAGTGAATTCCCAACCACTGGAACCTCTGAGCTGGAGAAAGACGAGACTTCTTTCTGTTGATCATGAAGCCTAGATATTTCAGGAACTGAATCACTTGTAGGGAAGCTTGCAAGCATTCTGCTTTGGATGCTGCCCACACCAACCAATCGTCCAGGTAGGCTACTACCTGGAACCCTTTTAGGCGTAACTGTTTGAGAGCTGCGCTCGCAAGCTTCGTAAAGATCCTTGGGGCTATGTTTAGTCCGAAGGGCATCGCCCTGAAAGCGTAAAGTTTTTGTTGTAGCTTGAATCCTAGGTAGGGGGAGAGACGACGACTTATTGGAACGTGCCAATATGCGTCTGACAAATCGATGGAGACGGTATATGCCCTCTTGGGCAGTAAGGCCCTTATGTGTTGTAACGTTAACATCTTGAACTTGTGGTTCACTATGAACTTGTTGAGTGGTGACAAGTCCAGAATGACTCTGAGTTTCCCCGAGTCTTTCTTGGGAACACAAAACAGCCTCCCTTGGAACTTGATGGACTTTACCCTCCTGATCACCTTTTTCTCCAACAGATCTTGGATGTACTCCTCCAAAACGGGGGTGGAGTGTTGGAAAAATTGAGGGCACTGGGGCGGAGTACTGTACCAACTCCAACCCAGTCCATTTTTGAGAAGGCTGTGGGCCCAGGGATCGAAGGTCCAGCGATCCCGGAAATACTGAAGTCTCCCACCTACCGGCGACACTTCACTTTGACTGCCCTGCAGTCTTGCCTCCCTGGCCGCGACCACCTCTGAATCCTCGTCCCCTAGAGGGGCGTCTTGATGACCCTCTAGCTGCTCCTCTGGGTCTTGCACGAAACGTGGTCGACTGTCCCTCGAACACGGGATTGAATGCCGGGGAAGCTGATGACATGGCTTGGGGAACCCATTGGAAGGTGGTCGGGGTCTGGGCTACCAGTTGTGGAACCGGAGGCAAAGCTGGCTGCTGCTGCTGTTGTCTTTGCGGTTTGAAGGACTTGGCTGGACGGGAGGAAAACCTTGACTTCTTCGCCTTTCCTTTCGGCTGAGGGCCCTCATCCGGAGAAGACTTCCTCTTAAGGGACAGGCCCCACTTCAGGAGAAGATTGCGGTTCTCAGTGGCTGCCTTGTCCACGATCTCTTTGACCACGTCCTTGGAAAAGAGATCTTTACCCCAGATGCTGGATGAAATTAGCCTCTTGGGTTCATGCCTCACTGTGGCCGAGGCGAACACAAACTCCCTACAGGCCCTCCTTGCTTTAACAAAGCAATAGAGGTCCTTGGTTACTGTGGCCAGATGGATTTTGGCCATAACCATGAACATCTCTGGCATCTTGGGGTCGCTAGCCATCGTCTCCATGTTGGTCTGGAGAGACATCGAGGCTGCCAGGCGCTCCTTTGTGTCCAATTCCCTCCGTAGAAGGAATTCCGACAATTTGGGAATGTTTTCGCCGAACTGCTGACCTGCAATGTCGGCGTCCAACTTCCCAACCGAGAAAGTAAGGTGCACCTCCTTCCAGTCCTTATTGTCCATTGGCAATGCCAACGATAGAGGTTTACATTCCTCCAAAGACGGACACGGCTTGACAGCTTCAACCGCCTTCATGACGGCCGCAAACCCCTTTTGCATAAAGGGGAAGGCCCTAGCCGGGGAGGATACAAAGGAGGGGTGCTTCTTACTCAAAGCGGCAACTTTTGAGTTTGAGAACCCCCTCTCCTTTAAAGCAGCTGTTAAAGTGGCTTGAGCCTTGGAGTGATCCAGGATAATCACCTCCTTTGGTTCCGTCTCCTCCTTCGAAGCCGGCTCCTTCTTCAAACGGACATAGCAGTCCGGGTAGGCCCCTCTACTGGGCCAGAATTCCACCTCCTCAAGGGGAACTGAGCCCAGTTTCTCCGACATGACGATCTTCCCAATCGTCATCGGCATGTGCTCGGCATATCTCCACGGGTTGGTATCCGAGCACAGAGGAAGGTCCTTGACGTTGAGCTTCTTTGGAGGTCCACGTGATGCTGTGATCTTCTGCATCTGGAGCTCCAAAGTAGCGGCCTTCTGATTATTCTCCCTCTGCGTCTGTTGGATCATACCAACGATGGAAGAGAGAGCCTGTCCAAGCTCTGCTGGAAGAGCGGACGAGGTAGAGGGGATAGGTTCAGAGACCTGAACCGGCACGTCTGATGATACGGGAACCTCTTCCTCCACGGCAATAGGATCTCGATCCTCCTCCTCGCCCTCTGCGAGGAGATCCTGCTCCGCACGATCGGACAAGTCGGACATCTTGTCGTCCAATTGGATGTCCTGCATGGCGTCAGCGACATCCTCCTCCACTGGAATCTGGATCAGAGGGATCTCCGGCCGAGGCTGGGGAACAACAGCATCAGGGGAAGCCTTGGGAAAAAGGTATGCCCTCATCTTCTCGTTAGGAAGATAAGGTCCAGTGGTGTTTTTCTGGAAACCCCTTACCCATAAGCGAAGCCTCTCCCTCGCTGCATCTCTTGACTCCGCCGACCTAGGGGATTCAAAAGCCTCTGATAGCAGGTTAGTACATACAGCACATACCTGCGGATCCCAGTAACGATGGTCATCATTGGAGGCTGCACAAGCCGCGTGCCTCCTACACGAGGCATGTCCGCAAAAGTTCTTACTGCGGACATTGCAGAAGACACTATCACACTTCGGATGCTCCTCCTGTAAAAGAAGAAAATTTTCCATGAATATCAAGTGAATTTCAATTCACATGTAACAAATGAGTATTCAACAAGAATAAGGGAAAGACACCTACTTGTGAAACCCACACAAACACCTGTGGAAGCCCACCAGCCAAGTCACATAGTTAGTCTTTACTAGAATAACCAGAGAACGTATTTCCAAAGGAAATTAGGTGTAGCTCACACCTAAGGTAAAATATTACCATTCCGGCCAGGGATAAAAGAATTATCTTTTATCCTTGTAAGGCGACACCAAGTGATTGTACCAGTAACACAAGTAAGATAGAAAAGACAGTGTTTAACCTACTACATCATGAACTCCCTTGGTTGAATATACCACCAAGAGAGGACTGATACAGTACATGAGGGTGGTGTGCCAGCCGGCTATTGCCGGTCAGCACCCCCCCCCCCCCCGTTTTTCGAAAGGTAGATCTCAAGTACACAACATCAGATCACCCTTATTGGGGAGAACTCCAGATCCCATGCCTGAACCGGCCGGCAGTGGTTGCCGGACCGCAGCCACCCGGTTTGCACTGCGTTGCCGGCCATCATTCTTAGTGGCCGGCTGACTGGGCAGTGTCGCAGGCCGGCCGGCAGCAGTAAACAAACCCTGCCGGCTGGCCCCCCACACTAGGCAGCGCTCGGCTGCCGGCCCCACTTGTAGTGGCCGGCAGATGAGCAAGAGACCGGCCGGCAAAGGTATACACCCAACGCCGACCGACAGTAAGAGAACTGGAGAACACCCCTCCCCACCGACGGCCGGCCTGTAGGCCGGCAGACGGCAAGGACAACACATACTAAGACAATAGAATGAGTGCCGGGTTAAGAGACTATGAGTCTCTGAGCCCGGCACCCGAAAGAGTGCCGAAAGGAAGGGGAGACACTAAGTCAAGCTTCCTAACCGCTGCATACTGAATCTACAGACGGCAGCGATGGAGGGACCAAGAAAGGACCGGGCAGCACTCGAAGT
>NW_027169330.1:35000-40786 GCF_036898095.1 Palaemon carinicauda
ACCTTCCATGCGTACGATCGTTTTATTACGCGTTGTAACGACTCGCTTCGCTGATCTGCTAAAGGTGATTGCAGCCGTCTTTCTAATGTTCGCCTCGTCCTTCTTGATATAGCGAACAGTAGATTCGTTGATGCCAAAATGGCGGCCGGCTGCCGCTTAACTTCTACCATCTTTTAACATGTCGAGAAGCGTAACCTTCTCAGCTATCGTCATCATCCTTCGGTGGCGTTTAGGCTCACTACCAGCCTTAAGAGAAGCAGAACGCTTGGGAGCCATTACAGTAGGATTTACAGTAACAAAAAGTTCAACTTAAAAAAGTCGCACACAGCACAGATTCACACAATTAAGAACGTCTACTCAGCGATACGCGGTAACAGAGAGTGAACGATCCAGCCCCGCGAGAACTTTGATGCTGCGGGTAGGAGATGCGGGCAAAACACCAATCACAGGCTAGATAACAAAACTTGAGTTCTGATTCGTCATCTATCAGCGCTTGAACCAATCACAACCCGTCTTACAGTACTATGATGCGTTGGTTACCTACTCATAGAAGATGCCCCGCGCATACCGAACATACGTAGATTAAGTACAATACCGTAATAATAATAAATAATGATAATAATACTGTACAGTAATAATAATAATAATAATGATAATAATAATAACAATAATAATTTTATTAACAACAACAACAATAATAATAATAACAATAATAATAATACAGCTTTACGTACGCTATTTTACGCCTCTCTCTCTCTCTCTCTCTCTCTCTCTCTCTCTCTCTCTCTCTCTCTCTCGTACGCTTATTCGAAATGTGATTTTTGCAAAAAATAATATTATTGGATGCAGTACTGTACTACGTACGTATACATACAAAAGATTCATGGAAAAGAAGCACATCCATTACAGTACACACCATTCTAATATGGTATGACTGCATCTGATTTGCGTTTCATGTTCGATTTAATTTTACTACGTACTATATACAGTACTGAATTATCGTATGATCACATTCTCTTTTCGTGTTTTATTTCTTTCTGTGCTGAATTATATATCATATGTAATGCAATGAACAATCAGTAAGAACAGATATTACTAATTACAGTATTAATGGAATTACAGGTAACAAAATATCGTATTTGGTTGTCTTCAGATTTCGCGGTATTTTCGAATTTTCCGGAAAATCCGCGATATGTATATATATATGGGTTATGGGAAAACCCCGCGAAGTGGTGAATCCGCGATTGTCGAACCGCGAAGTAGCGAGGGTTCACTGTATAACTGTTGACTCCGCCGCCGCAGGAGAATTGTCATCGTCTGCAGCCTCCTCATTCAACTGTTGTCTTTGCCATTTCCTCTTTCCTACGGGAAACATGGATTACTGAGCGGAGGGAGTGTGGCCTCTCAGAGATTGACTACGGTCTTTCTCTTTTCAAGGTCGTTCACCTTTCAACAACAGTGTACTAACAGGGGGAGCACCTTTCCCGTTCACGGGTTAGCTTACGCTTCTGATTGTTTTTGTCAATTATTTTAGTGAAATTATAATTGTTTGAAATTTTAACTTTTCAGCTTCTCCTTGGGGAACACTTCTCTTTGGAGGATCAGTGGTTCTCACTATTAGTGAATATTCTTAGCTGATTTAGATAATTGTAATTCTTGTTTTTATTACAGTTACTGCGCTCCCCCTTCTCCCGTGGATTTCGAATGGGGAAGGGAGGGCGCAATACTCATTTTATTTTGTTCCCTCGGTGGTCCTCTTCGGAGTTCCTCCGTAGGGAATTTTCTGTTACATAATTTATTTTATTTTTCCTCAGTTAGCTATGCAGTTTTCTTTGTTTGACTAAGAGTGCCGACGAAACAGAGCTGTTCTGTTCATGCCTGGGGAATCTGCTGTCACTGCCGTCCCTCAGAGGACGTCATCATGGGCGTCATTCCTTCTCTTAGAAGTACGCTCGTGACAACATGATCAGCACTTTCGATCATCTTAGAACACTACCAGGAGGTTCGTCTCGAGTGGTTGGTCAACTTTCCCTTCCGAGGGAAAGTTTCCTCCCTTGGTGTGAGGTTGTTTCTCCCTTCCGAGGGAGAACTTCCCACATCTTAATCACTTCATCGACTCCGACTGCTGTTGCTGCCTTGGCTAGACTACTCTCCCCCGTTGCCGAGTCTCTCTTCCTTCAGGGGTGGAGCATAGTCTTAGGCAAGTCTTTCCTGCGAAGTGATCACCTCTCATAGAGACTCCTCTTCGGAGGATCGCTGCTGCTGAAGGTCAGCTTGCTGATTCACCGGCCCTCATGAGCATCATCGTAGGCGTCATCCCTTCTCTCAGAAGTACGCCCGTGGCAACACCTGATCAGCACTTCATCTTTGAGGAAAGGTTGTTTCCCCCTTTCAAGGGAGAACTGCCTGCATCTTTATCACTTCACAGACTCCGACTGCTATTGCTGTCTTCGCCTAGACGATACTCCCCCCTTGCTGAGTCTCTCTTCTTTCGGGGCCGGAGCATAGTCTTAGGCAAGTCTCCTGCGAGGTGATCTCCTCTCTCACGAGACGGGCCACTCTTAGAGACTCCTCTTCGGAGGATCGCTACTGCTGAAGGTCAGCTTGCTGGTCCACCAGCCCTCATGGGCGTCATCAGTTCCTGATCGTCTTGCAGCTTAGTCCGTGGACTTCGGTCCTGGACCCTTCTATGGACCTTTCACGGTCGCCATCGGTGGAAGTTCGCCCTTCCAAAGGGCACATCCCAGTTCCTGGTTGTCCTGCCAGCTGACCTGCCGACATACCAGCACTACCTTACGCTGCAGTTAGTCCTTGGACTTTGGTCCTGGACTCTTCTGTGGATCGTTCCTGCTTGCCAACGCTCTCCTGCACTTGAGCCTCAGCGCTGTTCTGCACCTGTGCGCCAGTGCTTTCCTACCCGCATGCGCTCATACACGCCATTAATTCGGCACGCCCGCCAGCTCCAACAGTCTTCCGCGCGTGCGCCCCTGCAATCTTCTGCGCACGCGTCAACAGTCTTCCTCACGCGCGTGCCAGTCCTCTTATGCGCAAGTGCGCCAGCAGTCTTCCGCGCGCGTGCCCATGCACCCGCCATTGCCCATTCTAGGGAGACTGCACAAAACCGTACGCAGTGCTTTACTGCTCGCCAGCAATCGCCTGCGCTCTCACATCCAGCACCCTCCTGCTCACTTGCGCTCGCCAATGCGCCAACTCTTCATAAAGAGCCAGCGCTTGCCTGTTCGCCAGCGTTCTTCTGCGCTCTCAGACCAGGGCTCTCCTGCGCAGTTGCGGTCTCAGATCCAATGCGCCAGCTCTTGCCAAAGATCCTCGCTTGCCTGCTCTCCAGTGCTCTTCTGCGCATTCACCGAAAACTGCGCTTCAGCAGAAACTGAACACCAGCATCATCCTGTGTGTCATCGCTCCAGTACTCTGCTGCACACTCCCGCAATCGGCAAAAAAAGAATAAAACTTTTTGGACAGGTCACCATTGCCCCATTCCTCTCCCCGCAAACGCCAGACTGATTCTACTCTAAGAAATAGCATCAATCCCATCAGGGCGCATGGTAAGGTTAAGCGTTGCTTTCCTTTTGTCAGTTAAAGGAATTCTCTCAGGGAAGAATCCTTACACAGGGTATCGCATCTGATCCTTTACGCCACGAGTCAAGACCCCAGCATCAACAATCTCCTATGCGAAAGGATCCGCAAGGAGCTGTCCCTTTGGGTTGATGTACACACCATTTTGGAGTTTTGACAAGGGCTAAGACCTCAGGTATTCAGTTGCACACTGGACCAAAAGGACACATACTTCCAGGCCCAAACCATCCATCTAGGAAGGTTGGAAGATTCAGTCTAGACAAACAAGAAACACCAGTTCAGGGGACTGTGCTTCGGTCTTTCCACTACACCCATCCTGGTCTCACAGGATCGGCTTCTGTCTCCTCCGTTTCGGGATGACGGACTGACCGTAGCAGACTCGGTGGCAACCTTGCATTAGCACCAGAACTTCTGAAGTCTTTATGCCAAGATCCAGTGATCAAGGTAAACCTGTGGAAGTCTTCCCTACTTTCCTCCCAGAAGACGTGTATCCGGGAAGGATTTTAAAACCAATATCTACAAAACTTTCTCAAAACGAGAAGAACTCCCTTCCCAGAGTGACTTGAGTCTGATTGGAATCAGGCCCTCGATCCCTTAGACCTTCTGACCCCCATGGGACCAGAAGTTTGGACGAACCTCTAGGGATAAGTGTCAGTCGAGAATCTATGGAGTGGTATAACCTTCAAATCCTTCCCCACCCCTCGGACTTGATGCTGTGTTTAGAACACATCAAAAGAAGAGAGGAGGGACCATAGTGCTGCACCAAACAACCTCAGCCCTCTGAACAGTCCGAAAGTAACTTCACTTTAATCTCTTAAGAGGTGAAGGCCAACTTTCCGGACCTTCAGCAGTCTCATCGGTTCCTAACAGACCACTCAGTGATTTGATGGGCGACAATACCACACACCATATAGAGGCTCACATCGACAAGCAAGAAGGAACTTGCTCGCAGCCTCTTCCTATCTAACAGTATAAACACTAAGATGGGCCAAAGTCTGTTCGGTGCCACTATCAGCCCGCTTCATTCCAGACTAGAGGAATGTGCTTGCCGACAATCTGTGCACAGCATCTCAGATAAGGTATACCGAATGGTCTTTGGAACACCTCGTAGCCGACAAAGTCCAGACTTTACGGGGTCCTCAAACTAAGGATCTGTTTGCAACGCCCTTGAACCTCAGGCCGCCGTTGCTCCCCAGCCCTAGCCCCCAAAGCTCTCTGGCAAAAATCAGGCCAACAACGGTGGGTACAACAATGACGTTTACGTCTCGTCCCTGTTTTGTCTGGAAAAGGGCACTTAAGAAGGCTAGAACATTGGTCAGACTCTCAAGGACTCTCCTAGCTCCGCTATGGAATTATGCAGAACAGTTTCCAAACCTTCTGCAGCTCCTGATAGTCTCCAAGAGAACCCTCTCCACATCACAGACAGCCCACTTTGACACCTACCACAAGCTATATCTTTGCTATGATTGTACGCCTGGAGACTACCCAGTACCTCCTCTCTCACAGAGGCTATTTGCAATAAGTTGCGAAAAGGTTGTCGAGATATCTGAGGAATTCCTCAGCATCAGTCTACCAGGCAGTATAACGTCTTGTGTGGTTGGTGTCATGGGAAAGTCTCTCTCTCCAATCGATACCTCTATTCCAGCAATAGCGGAATCCTCGAGTGTATGCAAGAGGAAAAGACCCCCTTTTCAGTTTCAACAGGTAAAGACTCAACCTTGAGCCTTCACCTTCAAACTGAAAGGAAGGGACATCCTTTCATCGCTAGACCTTTTCTAACTCATACGGACTTACAACTTGCCTTTTCTCCAGTCGGAATTGAGACCTTCCTCTCGGAACATGGTTCAAATTCTCCAGTCTCTAAAGAGACCTTATGTTTCACTTCACCAGGCAACAAATTTTCACCTGGTTTAAGAAGACAATGTTCCTACACACACTGATAGCAGCCATACGAGTCAAGGAACTTCATGGTCTCTCTTTCGACATCGCCCATTAATGAGAAGGGCAAAAGGCAATGTTCAGTTTCGTCCCTGAGTATGTCGCCAGACACAGTCTCTAGAGGTAATGAATCCTACACAAGTCTCCGCTCGGTAACAGACGATCCAGATCATCCGTTACTGTACTCAAGATAAAGTATGAGACTACCTTTAGAGAACGTCTATAGCCCACTCGGGTCCCTTCTCTTGTTATCA
>NW_027169331.1:17500-22500 GCF_036898095.1 Palaemon carinicauda
GCAATTGGGTAATAAAGTCGCAAAAGGTAGGAAATGCTAAAGATCTTTTTGAAAATTTACTTCAATTTTTGTTACAAGAAAGGAGAGTGTGTGAGTATCTTGAAAGTGATTTGCGGTGCTCGACTTCATCAAAAGTAGTAACAAATAGTGCTTCTTGTGACAATACAAGTGAAAATGTGAAAGATGACCTGGATGAAATGAAATTAATTCAAGGTCAACATAGTGCAATGATATCAGAGTGTTTAACCACAGTATCAAGGTTAGCAGCCCAAATGTCAAATAATCCTGATGTCAAGTGCCCTCCTAAATGGTGTTGGTATCATGGTGTAGACGGTCATTCCATTTATGATTGCTTTGCCTTCAAGAGTTTGAGCAATTATGATAAGTTTGCTCAACTCAAAAGAAACAATGCATGTTATAAGTGTGTTAACTTGGGCCATTTTTCTAAGTTTTGCAATGTGTCTGGTGTCAGTTCTTGTGATGTAATGGTCAATGGTAAAAAGTGTGGTAGGGAACATCACAAAATGTTACACTCTCTTCTATATAAACCTACTACTTTCACTGATGTAACTAGCAATTTGGTGTCTAGAGATGGTCATTTATTAATGGTGAGTGGCTTAAGGTATCACCAAAATGATATTAATGTGCTATGGGATAGTGGTAGCAATGTGTCGTTAATCACTCATCAAAAGGCCCAAGAATTAGGACTTAATGGAAGAGATGTGCAAATAACCATAACCAAAGTGGGAAATAAAACTGAGACAGTATCCTCTAAAGAGTATACAGTTCCTGTGGTGGACATCTATGGAGTGAAATGGGAAATTATTGCCTGTGGTATAGATGAAATAACTACTCCTGTTGAGAAAGTTGATATGAATGTCGTTAGTTGTTTGTTCAAAAGTTTAAACGGTCTTCACATTTCAAGACCCTTTGGAGTAATACATTTATTAATAGGCATTGATTACTGTGTCCTTATGCCTCAAGTTATTGAAACGAATGGTAACCTTCAACTCATGTTAAACCAATTTGGTTATGTTGTTAGAGGATTTCACCCGCAATTAACTTCCCGCTGTTATCAATCCAATGTCAGTGTAAGAATCAATCACATAGATATTACAGACGTCAATGAGATTACTTCAGTTCCCAGGAAAACCATTAAAGACGTGTTGGATAATTACTTAAGTATTGAGAGCCTGGGTACTTCTTGTTACCCTAAGTGTTCTGGTTGTAAATGCGGTAATTGTACCCCTGGTCAAAGTAATTGTACCCTTAAAGAAGAAAGAGAATTGGCTCAAATATCACATGGTTTATCATTTAATTCAGATAAGAATAGATGGAGTGTCGCTTACCCCTGGGTAAGAAATCCTAATCTTTTACCTAATAATGTGTCCCTTGCAACAGCTAGGCTAATAGCCACGGAAAAAAGGCTGACCAAGTTAGGACTAGGTTATTGTACGTCCTATCAGAATCAAATTCATGATATGATTTCACGGGGGGTAGCCAGGAAGCTATCCGAAGATGAAATATATAGTTATAAGGGACCTATATTCTACATACCCCATACTGAAGTTCTAAAGCCTGACTCTAGCTCAACTCCCCTTCGGATAGTGTTTAATTCTTCTGCTAGGTATATGAATTTTTCTCTAAATGAAATGTGGGCGAAGGGTCCTGACATGCTAAACTCACTTTTGGGTGTTTTACTTAGGTTCCGAGAAAATGAAGTAGCATTTGTTTGTGATTTAGCCAAAATGTATAACACTATCTCTCTGTCCTTATTTGACCAGCATTGTCATAGGTTTCTTTGGCGTGATTTCAAGGTTGATGTTAAGCCAGATCATTATATGTTGACTTGTGTCCCATTTGGGGACAAACCCAGTGGAACTATTGCTATGCTTGCTTTGAAATTAACAGCAGAGATGAGTAAGGATGAATACCCTGTAGCTACGCAGATCATTGTGAATAATAGCTATGTTGATGACATATTGGGAAGCTGTGACAGCATAGAGATTGCAAACGAACTGATGAAACAAATTGAAAGAATTATAGGTCGTGGAGGTTTTAAAATTAAGCATTGGATTTTATCTGGCAATGAAAATCATGAGAATCCCAATGTTAAAGTGACTAAAAGGGAAAAGGAAAAGGTTTTAGGAATTGTGTGGGATCCTCATAGAGACCGGTTAGTATATGAAGTTAAAATAAATTTTTCTCCAAAGCATAGGAAAATTCATACTGAACCTAACTTGGCGCCAGATGATCTCATGGTTAATGTGCCACAGTATTTAACTAGAAGAATGTTGTTAAGTCAAATCGCATCTCAGTATGATCCTTTAGGGCTAGTTTGTCCGGTAACTTTAAGAGCTAAATTGATGATGAGACAACTAATTTCCAGGACAGAGGGGATTGAAGGAAAAGTTAGCCATAATGATTGGGATAGTGCAGTGTCGACAGATATTAGGAATGAGTGGTTAAGTTATTTCCAGATGTTGTTTGAGCTTCAGTCTCTCAGCTTCCCTAGGTGTGTCAAAGTAGAAGGTACCATCGGTAAACCAATGTTGGTGATTTTCTCTGATGGGTCTAGTTCTGCATATGGAGCATGTGCTTATGTGCGATGGGAATTGTCTGATGGAGGATTCTGTTCCAGGTTGCTAATGGCAAAATCTAGGCTTGCACCACTCAAACAGTTATCCATTCCCCGGATTGAACTATGTGGGGCCTTAGTGGCAGCTAGAATGAGAGAAACTATAGTGAAGGAAATGAATTTTGAATTTGAATCGGTGATGCACATTGTTGATTCTGCAATAGTTCGTGCCCAGATTCAGAAAGAAAGCTATGGCTTTGGCACCTTTACTGCTACAAAAATTGCTGAAATTCAAAGTAAAACCGATGTGGGAGAATGGTCGTGGGTTTCAGGTGATAACAACCCAGCAGACTTGACCACCAAACCTGCTAAGCCTATCGATTTGGGTCAAGAATCCATGTGGCAAATGGGGCCGGCTTTCCTTACTCTCCCAATCAGTAAGTGGCCAATAAGGAAAGATCATATTGGTGATTTGCCTGACAGGGTGGGTGTCTTTGTTTCGCACACTTGTTTTACCGTGAATACTGTAGAAATGTCTTTAGTGTTTCAAATATCAAGATTTGAAAGTAGTGAAAAATTGCTCAGAGTCACTAGTAGAGTCCTTAAGGCTTTCAAATTTAAATCGTTCAAGGGAATATTTCAAACTCCTAATATAGATGAAATCTCTCAAGCAGAGATGTTGTGGGTGAGAGAAATTCAATCCACACTTGGTAAAGATTGGGAGTTCAGATATCGCAGACTTGGCCCTAGTGTAAATAAGGATGGTTTAATTGTGGTAGGCCAACGTATTCCTAGGTGGTTAAAGAACAATTATGATCAGGATGGGTTTGTATTACTCTCTCCTGATCATGAATTTGTCAAATTATATGTAAAAACCATGCATCGTCAATTTCATTCTGGAGTGGAAAACACCCTTGCGAAAATTCAATCTAAGTTTTGGGTACCAAGAGTTCGGAACATGATCAAGTCCGTAAAATTTAAATGCGTAACCTGTAGGAAGTTGACAAAGGAAATAGCCGGGCAAGTCATGGGACAATTACCTCTAGAGCGTCTAAAACCCTCCCCACCGTTTGCTTATACTGCTCTTGATTTATATGGACCTTTCTTTATCAGGGATACGGTTAAGGGTAGAACTAAAGGTAAAGCCTATGGGGTAATCTTTAATTGTTTATCGACCCGTGCAGTTCATTTAGATCTAATTGAGGGTTATAGTGCAAAAGATTTCCTTGATGGGCTCCGTAGATTTGTATCACTCCGAGGATGTCCTAAAGAAATATATTCTGATAGGGGTACCCAATTAACTGCTGCTGAGAAGGAACTAAGGAATGCAACAGAGATTTTTAAGATAAAGTGGATCTTCAATGCTTCTGCTGATGCACCTTGGCAAAATGGAGTCAGTGAGAGTCTTATCAAATCTGTCAAAAGGAGTTTGACCATAGCTATTGGTGATAACATTTTAACTTTCAGTAAATTACAAACCACCCTTTATGAAATAGCAAATTTACTAAATGAAAGACCCATTGGTATAAAACCCGGCTGCGATCCCGAACTAGGAAGGTATCTTTGCCCAAATGATCTTTTGCTTGGGCGTACACAAAATGAAGTCCTGAAAGGAGAATTTGAACGCTTCCCTAGTCATGAATCAAGATTGAAATTTCATGAAGGCATAACAGATACTTTTTGGAGAAAATGGATGCGTGACTTTTTCCCCACTATGCTGATACGTCAAAAATGGCATGTAAAAAAGCGTAACTTGCAAGTAGGGGATCTTGTATTGTTTCAGGATAGTAATGTGGTGCGGGGTAATTGGAAGTTAGCGGAAGTCATGCTGGCAGATAAGGGTAAAGATAAGAAAGTTAGAAATGTCACACTGAGGTACAAACCAATAAAGTCTGGTATTACATACAAGGGAGAAAGGGATGTAATTGTGAAACAATCTGCTCATAGAATTGTAGTAATTTTGCCCATCGAGGAACGTCTCGATCTACCATAGTTTAAATGAATATTTATTTGTGTGGTTATTTAAATTAAAAGAATTAGATTTGACTTGACAGTCATATGATGGTAAGAGATTTAGTTTTGTTGGTGGTGGAGTGTATCATTATAGTTTTATAATGATAATTATTGGTGTTGGCTATGTTGGTTAATATAGTCTGTGCATATTAAAATTCATTTGTTTGCACATGCGCGTTAGAGACTACTGGTGAAGGTTTCCAGGACGGTGGCTGTCTTTGGACATACTGGTTGAGGTTTGTGGTGGCGATGGTCACGTGATCAGTTGCTCCTGATATGAGGTGTGTATTACTTGGTTTAGTGGTTAGTGTAACCTAACATGTACGATTATTTATATTGTTGATGAATACTTTTCAGTACGATTGTACTCATTGTCAAAGTGATTACGAGGTATCAAATTATGCATAAA
>NW_027169332.1:17500-20000 GCF_036898095.1 Palaemon carinicauda
ATTAGTGGGTAGAGCAGATACAAATTGTTACTAAATTTCTGAACTCGGGTAGTTATTTCCAGTTTTGGATCGTTTTGGTCACAAAACTCCACTCCTAAGTATTTGAAATTTCTACACTGTTTCAATGTATGACCTTCTAATTCTACATCTACGTTGTTTGGTGTTCGTGATAGGTGCATAATCTCTGTCTTATCCTTGTTGATCCGCATTCCATTTGCTGTTAAGATCGCATTCCAGTTGTTGACGTTTTCTTGGAGAGCTTCTGCGTTGGGGGCTATCATTGCGTGGTCATCTGCATACAGAAGGTTGATGATCATATCTTCAGCTTCGTCCTCGCCTCGTTCCCTCATACATTTGTCTAGGAACAATATAAAAAGAAGTGGAGAAAGGACGCTGCCCTGTCTTACTCCTGATTTAATTTCAAACCAATCTTCATTCTCTTGATTTGTTTTTACTCTGGATTTGATGTTTTGATAGGTGTTATAAATTGCTCTTATAAGTTTCTCAGGGATTCCATAGTAAGGGTCTTTTAGGGCATCCCATATTTTCATTCTTGGTACTCTATCAAAAGCCTTTTCTAGGTCTATAAAAGCAATATATCTGTCCCTGTTCCATTCCCAGCTTTTCTCGAATATCATCTTGAGTGAAAAAATCATATCGGTTGTCCCTCTTCCTTGCCGAAAACCACTTTGCCATTCCCCCAGCTTTGGTTCAACATATCCTCTCAATCTGGTTTCAAGTATTCTTTCATATACTTTAAAAGCGTGTGACATTAGGGATATTCCTCTATAATTGCTGCAATTTGTCTTGTCACCTTTTTTATAGATTGGGCATATTAGATCTCTTCTCCAGTCTTCGGGTGGTATTTGTCCATTCCAGAGTATGTCGATTAGTTCCAGCAGCCAAATGACTCCATCCTCACCCATGTTTTTAAGGAGCTCTGCAGGTATTGTATCCACTCCAGGGGCCTTACTATTTCTCATCCTCTTGAGGGCACTTTTTACTTCCTGTATCGTTATGTCAGGTTCTGCATCCCCAACCACATCAAATTCTACATGTTCTTCAAGGTCATCATTTTCATTGTTTAGTAGTGTTTCAAAGTGATGCTTCCATCCTAATTCAATTTCTCGGGGTTCGGTTAAAATTGTCCCATCCATAGGGTCTTTGATTACATAAGTGGGTGGTTGGCTTCCCTTTATATAGTTTTTAGCAGTGTTATATATGAGTTTTCTAGTACCTTGGAGATCATTTCCTAGGTCTTCTCCTATTCTTTCCCAGGTTTCTCTTTTTGTTTGAGCTTTTATTCTTTCTGTTTCTCTCAAGGCTTCTTTATAATTATTGTGATCTTCCAAGCTCAAAGTTTTCATCCATTTTCTGAAAAGTTTCATTTTATTTGTAACAGCGGACTTAAGTGTGGGAGTCCACCAAGCAGTTTGTTTTTTCCTCCTACCTCGAACTCTTTTCTTCTGCACTGTATTATTAGCAGCGCCTACTACAGCCATCTTAAAGTGTCTCCATTTTTCATTTGGGTCGTTGCTCTCCTGTTGCATTTGTTTAGCTCTACTGATTTCGTTTTGATATCTAACTAAGCATTCCTCTTCTCTCATATTCTCTAGGATAAATCTTTCTCTCACTTGGCTTTTAATTGGTTTAGGTTTCACTGTCTTTAATTTAATTAGGAGAAGCCTGTGATCTGAATCGAATGACACAGAGGGAATACTTTTTACATCTCTTACCATATTTTTGTTATTTGTTATTGCCAAGTCAATCATTGATTTTTCAGTGTATACTCCTAAGGCCGAGTTCCACCGATACCACGTCCACTTGTGGCTGTCTCTATGATTATAGAAAGAGTTCATTATGGACATCTGGTTCTGCATGCAGAAATCAATTATGTTTTCTCCTTCTCTATTTCTGTCTCCAATGCTAAACGCTCCTAATATTCTCTCTATGCCTGTCCTGTCTTGCCCAATATGTCCATTCATGTCTCCAATTATTAATACATTCTCTACATATGGGACAGAATCTTTTACTTCCTGCAGATCTCTGTAGAATTCTTCCTTTTCTTCTTGAGGGCGGCCCTGCTGTGGTGCATACACCTGAATTATACTGGCTTTAAACATTCCCAACTTAAAGGAAAAGCCAATAATCCTATCACTCTTGTAATTTACATGACTAATTTTTCCAGCTAGCTCTTCCCTCACAATTAAGCCTACTCCGTGTCGTGCGGCTCTTCCACCTTTGTAAAGTAATTGGTAATTGTTATGCAATAGTTTTGTTCCTTCTCCTGGTAAACGGGTTTCACAGAGTCCCAAAATGTCTATATTTCTCTCCTCCATCATCATGATTACCTCCTCCTCCTTACCTCGCAAAGTACTTAGATTAATAGTTCCCAATCTCAAAGCTCCACTTCCTTGTCCATGTCCAATAACATTCCGAGTCAGGATGTGCCCGGGCATCCTTTGATCAATGGGTCCGTCCTGAAGCAAGTCGTGCGGTT
>NW_027169333.1:7500-10000 GCF_036898095.1 Palaemon carinicauda
TCAGTACTTACGTCTTACCAGCTTATGCACTAGTAAATATCGTCTATACTTACGTCTTACCATTGCCCACGCAAGTAAATTTCGTCTGTACTTATATTTTACCAGAGCAAGCGTAAGTAAATTTCTTCTGTACTTTTGTGTATACCAGCGACTACGTAAATTAGTCTCGTCTGTATTTACATCTTACTAGCGCATGCGCAAGTAAATTTCAAGTGTACTTACGTCTTAACGGTGCATGCGCAAGTAAGTTTCGTCTGTACTAACCCCTTACCAGCGCATCCACAAGTAAAGTTTGTCTGTACTTACGTTTTACGGGCACATGCGAAAGTAAGTTTCGTCTGTACTTACATCTTGCCAGCGCATCCGAAAGTAAAGTTCGTCTGTACTTACGTTTTACGGGCACATGCAAAAGTAAGTTTCGTCTGTACTTACATCTTGCCAGCGCATCCGAAAGTAAAGTTCATTTGTACTTACGTTTTACGGGCACATGCGAAAGTAAGTTTCGTCTGTACTTACATCTTACCAGCACATGCGAAAGTACGTTTTGTCTGAACTTACGTCTTCCCAACGCATGCGAAAGTAGTTTCATCTGTACTTACGTCTTACCAGCACATGCAAAAGTAAGTTTCGTCTGTACTTACGTCTTACCAGCACATGCAAAAGTACGTTTTTTCTGAACTTACGTCTTACCAACGCATGCGAAAGTAAGTTTCATCTGTACTTACGTCTTACCAGCACATGCAAAAGTACGTTTTTCTGAACTTACGTCTGACTAGCGCATGCACAAGTTAGTTTCGTCTATACTTAAGTCTTACCAGTGCATCCCCAAGTAAATTTCATCCGTACTTACGTCTTACCAGCGCACGCGAAAGTAAGTTTCGTTCGTAATAACATGTTACAAGCGCGTATGCAAGTAAATTTCATCTGTACTTTTGTCTTACCGGCGCATACGAAAGTAAGTTTTATCTTAACTTATGCTTTGCCAGTCCATGAGCGAAAAGTTTCCTCTGCCCTTCAATTACTTAGGGGTGAAGTCGCTTGCCCAACGCCCTTCTTCTAGATTTAAGAGAGATGATAGTCTCAGATATTCACAGCCTGAGAACTGAACCGTTATTTCATGGCACTCCCTTCACGATCCTTCTGTCAAAGAGCCATGTTTCAGTGGAGTCTGTTAAACCTGAAAAAGTGTTTGAAATCGGGTTCGCGAAGTGAAAGTTTCTGATTAATGTGATTGATAGGTATATTCTATATGAAAACATATCCATAAATAGAGAGATAGATAGATCGATACACATGTATATATGTATACCCATAGATATATACAGTATATGTGTGTGTACATTTGTACACTTATGTATTATTTTCCTGTTTTTATTTGCTTCATTATATACCTAATTAATTGATTATCTGAATTTTCGTTATTACGTTAGTAGTATTTATTATTATAATGATAATAGTAATTATCATTATTATTATTATTATTATTATTATTATTATTATTATTATTATTGTTATTATTACTATTATTATTATTTTTATTATTATTATTACATGTAGCTTGATATACATTCAATTACTGTAAAATCTGTAATAAAGATATATATATATATATATATATATATATATATAATATATATATATATATATATATATATATTATATATATATATATAGGCTACATATATATACATATGCGTGTATGTAGCCTACATATATATGTCTCTGACTTTACCTAGAAAAAGAGAGAGCATGTAAATTAAGTAACTATATAGCCTACGCTCAAAATATTTCACCAGTTTAAAAAAAAAAAGTCGTAAAAGGAAAGTATGTACCCACACGAAGTGAAAATCGACCAGAAAAAAAAAAGAGAAAATCCGACATGGCACCTGCTCCCGGTACTACGTTAAAGAGGCAATTGACCAGAACGAAGGCGCCAAAGACCTTTTATTTTCCATTTCCCAAACCCGCTGCAGTATTTGGGAAATGGCCCACCTACCCCAATCCCCCCTAAAAAGTAAAACGTTGCAATGTTGTAGCTTCGATAGTCCCGAAAAATGTACCGGTGGAGAAAGAGGTTTGAAATACCTCTCATGTTATTCTTAACTGTGTGTTGGCAATTTAGTTGAATTTGTGGTTGGCAACGCTGTCGATGATCTGCTAGAGTTGCCAGCGGTGACTATTCATTCCTTGCACTTTTTCGTTATTCCTTCTGCAACTTCGATTATTATTTATTTCAATTAATCGTATTCCATATATTCATAATTTTATAAAAAAAAATATTAAAAGCAATGTTATCTTCTTTCCAGCAAGGCATTGCAACATGAACAGCGTTGCCAACACAAAGACATGTCAGTGTTTTCAACACAAATTTCAGCAATGCGCCTTTCCCGAAATTGGTTTGCCAACCATTATTATAAATATTAAATCCAAGTGACACGAAGATTAGCATGCAAGCGTATTGAGCTCCTAATTTCTTTACATCTTTTTATAAGCACTACTG
>NW_027169333.1:17500-40744 GCF_036898095.1 Palaemon carinicauda
CATTCAAAAAAAAAAAAATTACGTGAATTGGCAAGCGAGAATTTTGGGGATATATTTAGTTATTATTATTATTATTATTATTATTATTATTATTATTATTATTATTATTATTATTATTATTATTACCTCCGCCAACGAAGTTGAAAGGAGGTTATGTTTTCCCCCCTGTGTGTGTTTGTGTGTTTGTTTTTTTAATAGCTTCCTGGCCACAATCTTGATCGTAGATTACTGAAACTTTCAGTGATTAACTGTTATGTAAAAAGGTAGAAATTATTACATTTTGGAAGGGTAATGTCAAAGGCTAAGGTCATGGTCAAGCAAAAGGTCGGGAAATAGTATTATTATTATTATTATTACTATTATTATTATTATTATTATTATTATTATTATTATTATTATTATTATTATTATTATTATTATTATATTATTATTATTATTATAGTTTGACACTGTTGACAATGCTGGATAGAAATAGGTATATATTCATCAATATATGTATGTCTAGACATACATACATACATACATACATACATACATACATACATACATACATACATACATACATACATACATAGGCATATACATGATTTTACCCTATTAATAATGGTATCGAAAAAAAAATTCAGAAATTATCAAGAATCCATTAAATCAAAAAAAGCTATCATCCATTTTTTTCCTCATTACTTATCGCCGTAAGATCAAACATGCTCCAACCTCATATACGCCCTGATGCACGCAGGCAATACATTCACAAAAACAAGAAAAAAACAAGAAAAAAAACAAGTACATATTCGCATGACAGCATAAGCCCCGACCTCAATCATAGCCACCGGCTAGACACAGTATATTTTGGGATTGTATCTCCCTGCGCCTTTCATCAAGATTTTCCGGGATTTGGGGGACGTTGCGCAAAGTACAAAGTCGAAATGAGGGGGTAGGAGGGATAGGTATTTTGGTCAGGTCTTACGAGGTCATTATATACATGCGATTGTTGGGAACAGGTCAAGTCTAATTTCAAGGTGTTTACAGTTTTGTGGATTTTTTCATTTGATCAATTTCAAGTTGTTTTTTTTTTATTTATTTTATTTAAGCTTAATCTGTACGCTCTTGGTTCTGGAAATAATAATAATAAAAATAATAATGATAATAATAATAATAATAATAATAATAATAATAATAATAATAATAATAATAATAATAATAATAATATTAATAATAATAATTCATACATTCATTTTATCAAAGAAATTTGAAAAAAAAAATATTTATGTCCTCTAAAGTCAAAATCTTTTCTTGGAAAAATAAATACAAGAAAAAAAATATTTTTTTTATATGTCCCTTAAAGTCAAAAGATCCAAATAAAAAATATGCACCCCAGATGAAATTTAAAGACCAAAAACTTCAAAAGAATTCAAGAGAAAAAACTCAAATAAATTCAAAATCAAACGATCCAAATATAAAAATATCCAGCTCAAATGAAATTTAAAAAACATATATTTTTTACCCAAACCCTCAAAAGAATCCAAATATAAAAATATCCAACCATAATGAATTTTTTTTTTTTTAACATTTTTGACCCGAAACTTCAAAAGAATCGAAATATGAAAATATCCAACCATAATGAAATTTAAAAAAACAATATTTTTGACCCAAATCCTCAAAAGAATCCAAAAATAAGAATATCCAACCAAAAGGAAATTTAAAAAGCAAATATATTTTACTCAAAACTTCAAAAGAATCGAAATATAAAAAAAAATCCAACCTAAATGAAATTTTAAAAAACAAAAATTTTTTACCTAAAATTTCAAAAGAATCCAAATATAAAAATATCCAACCTAAATGAAATTTTAAAAAACAAATTTTTTTTACCCAAAACTTCAAAAGAATCCAAAAATAAAAATATTAAACCAAAATGAAATTTAAAAAAGAAAATATTTTTGACCCAAAACTTCAAAAGAATTCAAGAAAATTCAAATAAATTCTAAGTTTTTTCAACGTTGTGACATCCAAACCAAATGGCACAGTGCCATATCCGTCTGTCAAGATACAAGATCACTCACCTTTTGAGTTCAACAGCAAATCTAGTAATGTTTGCAGCATGGAATATGTCAAGTAGACATGTCTGATGCAGGGGGACATTAAGCTATATCATTAAATGTTCTTATATCTATGTTTTTGTGTATTTGATTAAGTTGTATTTGAATGTCTTTGAGATATAATTCCATCATTCATTTTGTTTATTCTAAAATGAAAACATTATTTGATTGGTGTTTATGTTAGAAATATTTGTATCAAGTTGAGCAATTCTAAGCAGGGTTGCCAGTTTGGCATTTTTTCAGGCCAAAAAGCCTCAAATTTGGCCTTTTTTAAAGATTAGTTGGCCTTTAGTAATATGGAAAAAAAGGCAGGCCTTAAATACTATATATTTGGCCTTTTTCTACTAGTGGGTTGGCCTTTTAAAGCTTCTGTTGATTAGAAGTTGGCCTTTTCTCATTTAGAAAACCTGGCAACACTGATTCTAACACGTTTTCCCACTCATTCTAACAGTTAGGTTTTCCAATCATTATAAAAGGTCTTCCTCCCATTATTCATTAATTGCTGTTTTCAACTCATTCTAACAGACTGTTTTTCCTTTAATTATAACATTCCAGTTTACACTCATTCTAACAGTTTGGTTTTCCAATCATTATAAAGGATTGTTTATCATTTCATTCTTACAGTGTTGTTTTCC
The DNA here is from genome assembly GCF_036898095.1 of Palaemon carinicauda. Lineage (NCBI taxonomy): Eukaryota > Metazoa > Arthropoda > Malacostraca > Decapoda > Palaemonidae > Palaemon > Palaemon carinicauda. The sequence goes on from NW_027169333.1 coordinate 20,232, forward strand.
ATTAACTCTATCAGATTGTTTATCCTTTAATTCTAGCATTCCTGTTTTTACACTCATTCTAACAGTTTGGTTTTCCATTCATTACAAAATTTTGTTTTCCTATCATTCTTACAGTGTTGTTTTTCCATAAACTCTAACATACTTATTTTCCTTTAACTCTAACACTCCTGTTTTTCACTAACTCTAACATTCCTATTTTCCAGTAACACTATCATTCCCCACCAACTCTAACATTCCTGTTTTCCACTAACTCTAACATTCCTATTTTCCACTAACTCTAACATTCCTGTTTTCCAGTAACTCTAACATTCCTGTTTTCCAGTAACTCTAACATTCCTGTTTTCCACTAACTCTAACATTCCTGTTTTCCACCAACTTCAACATTCCTGTTTTCCACTAACTCTAAAATTCCTGTTTTCCCACTAACTCTAACATTCCTCTTTTCCACTAACTCTAACATTCCTATTTTCCACTAACTCTAACATTCCTGTTTTCCACTAACTCTAACATTCATGTTTTCCATGAACTCTAACAGAGCCTTTTCCCCTCATTCTAACTGTTTAGTTTTCTATTCATCACAATACGTTATTTTCCCATCATTCTCACAGTACTGTTTCCCTCTCCTCCTACCAGGTACGACGCCCGCATTACCAGCCCGGGGTACCAGCAGCACACGCCACGGGATCAGAGGACCCAATTCCACCCAAATAAGCCAGCTCGTCTCGTCATCTCCAAAGCCACCTTGCAGGATGCTGGCAGATACGAGTGTAGGGTGGATTTCATGAGGGCACCCTCCAAGACTACAATTGTAGAGGTAATTTATTCATTTTTTAACAGTATATTTATTAAGTTCTATTGATTATTATGTAGGATAGTGTACATATTCTTACATATTTACACTGTAAATAAAGCAGGGAGATTTATGTACACTGATAAAAAAATCGTAATTTTGATCTGAAATTCTCCGTAAAAAATCTACTATTTTCAGCCGTATTACATTAATATACTAATAAATATTACTAACAAATATTAAATTTTTCTATTTTGTTAATATATACACTTTAAAAACCCGTAATTTTAATCTGAAATTCTCCGTAAAAATCTAGTTCTCAGCCGTATTTCAGTAAAATACAGGCGACCGTAATTTTACCCTACTTTGTTATTATCTTTTACGGGTTAGTGACTGTAATATCACTCCTTAACGTCAATATATCTTTCCTTAAAACGGCAAATGCCTGGTAACATTCATTCCAGGATTTTTACCGGGTATTTTTACTGCAAATTTTTAACAGTGTATATTTATTTGTTTATATAATATTGTGATTTCCATTTTCACAATGTCCATCTGATAGATAAGTAAAAAAGCTTAAGATAATTTTGCATATTATCTAAGTGATAACGATTAATAATAATAAAAAAAAAAAAAAATCTTTTCTATCATCAGCTGAGGACAAGTTTATGTTTTATATTTTTTGTGATAGTATAAACGAAAAATCACTAGTATTTATTGAAAGTAATTATATACATTTTAGGGATATTAGTAGTAAAACCATTAAACTGCCTATAAGAGGAAAATGAGGTACAGGAAATGCCTAAGACATGAATAGATACCTAAATAAGACAATATGACAATGAAACAATATCCAATAGATTTAGTAGATTTGAGAACAAAGCCCTCAGAAGGATATTGGGAGTTAAGTGGCAGGACAGGATTAGAAATGAAACTATAAGAGAGATTACTCAAGTGCCATATGTGGGTGAGATCATGATGAGGGGTAGATGGAGAGGGCTTAGGCATGCTCTTCGCACTCCTCAAGAGAGATTAGTTCACTAAACTTTCAACTGGGCTTCACAAGGCACTAGAAGAGTTGGAAGAGCCCAGGCCTACATGGCTGAGGACTAAGAGTTGGAAGATTAATTGAGTGATTATGAGATCTGACATCCTGACATCTAAGGCCATTGACACCGATATTATTTGTTATAAATAAATAAATAGATATCAATTCAGTTTCAAACAATATAAACAAAAACATTCTTATAAATGTAAAAATACCACTATTATTATACAACACATCATGTCCAAGAATCCTGGCAAGGATGAACCTGCCATCTTCACCTTAAGCCCCAAAAAGATGACCTAGGCCTACATGGCTGAGGACTATGAAGCGTGAGGTAGGAGATGATGAATGGAGAAGTATTGATTTAAAACCTCAAGATAGAGACGACTGGTGAAATCTAACCGAGGCCCTTTGCATCAATAGGCGTAGGCAGAGATGATGATAAAATAAGAACAATCACTAACGATTAGTTCACCAAACTTTCAACTGGGCTTCACAAGGCACTAGAAGAGTTGGAAGACCCAAGCCTACATGGCTGAGGACTATGAAGCGTGAAGTAGGAGATAATGAATGGAGAAGTATTGATTTAAAAGCTCAAGATAGAGACTACTGGTGAAATCTAACCGAGGCCCTTTGCATCAATAGGCGTAGGAAGAGATGATGATGGAATAAGAACGATCATTTACGAATAAACAATAACCTAATTTATCAATACCAACCATCCAAAATCAAATGAAAATCATTAACTCAACCCAAAGCAAAAAAAAAAAAAACATTGACAGAAGAGAAACATTCACAGCCCCCTTGGCAAGCATTAGCGCGGCAAGAATTTAAAAGCATTTTCCTAATGAAGTCTTGCACGAAGAGTTATCTGTCCCGAGGAAATGAAAAAAAGATAGAAGAAGAAGAAAGCAGTCAAGCAAAGTTTTGGCCAAAAGCTAAAAGTCTTGAGAGAATTGGCTCGAAAAGTTTAAGCTGACTTCTCTAATGGTTCTTCCTCTTTGCATTTGGGCGCGAAATTTGGGCGCAAGGATCTTGTTTGTTGAGGGATCAAACAGGGATGAATTATATATATATATATATATATATATATACATATATATATAAACATATACAGTATATATGGCCCCCCAGAGATTGTAAAGGAAACAAGGGAAGGAAGAGAAGACGGTTGATTGACGAGCTAAGGAAGTTTGGGGGTGTTGACTGGCAAAGAAAAACTTGTTTGAGGACTTTGTCCTGCAGTGAACTAGTAAAGGCTGATGGTGATAATTTTATATATATATATATATATATATATATAGATATATATATAAATTCATGTATATACATATATATATATATATATATATATATTACTAGGTAGGCTACATACTGGGCTAAAACCCTGGTAGGGAAAGCAGGATGCTATAAGCCCAATGGCCCCAACGGAGAAAATAGCCCAGTGAGGAAATGAAACAAGGAAAAATAGAATATTTTAAGAAGAGTAATAACATTAAAATAAATATTTCCCAATATAAACTATAAAAACTTCAACAAAACAAGAGGAAGAGAAATCAGATAGAATAGTGTACCCTCAAGCAAGAGAACTCTAACCCAAGACAGTGGAAGACCATGGTACAGAGGCTATGGCACTACCCAAGACTAGAGAACAATGGTTTGATTTTGGAGTGTCCTTCTCCTAGAAGAGCTGCTTACCATAGCTAAAGAGTCTCTTCTACCCTTACCAAGAGGAAAGTAACCACTGAACAAATACAGTGCAGTAGGTAACCCCTTGAGCGAAGAATTGTTTAGTAATCTCAGTGTTGTCAGGTGTATGAGAACAGAGGAGAATCTGAAAAGAATAGGCCAGACTATTCGGCGTATGTGTAGGCAAAGGGAAAGAACCCTAACCAGAGAGAAGGATCCAATGTAGTACTGTCTGGCCAGTCAAAGGACCCCATAACTCTATGGCGGTAGTATTTCAACGGGCGGCTGGTGCCCTGTTGTTGTTGTTGTTATATGAAGTATATACATATCAATATACTGGCCATGGGTGTAAATAAAACCCAGTTGGGCGAGAACATGATGTATAATCTATTTCTAAATAAAACCTGCTCGTAAAATCGTTCCACTGAGATATGATCCAGATTAAGTACCTAGAGCTCGTATGGACCGTCACTTTATGATGCACGATACCATCTCTCTCTCTCTCTCTCTCTCTCTCTCTCTCTCTCTCTCTCTCTGCTGTACATGTAGGGTATATCAATAAACAAACGAGAATTAACGCCTTTAAAAAAAATCTTTTTCACATGTATGAATTACGAACGTAAAGAGAGAGAGAGAGAAAAATAGAGAGAGAGAGAGAGAGAGAGAGAGAGAGAGAGAGAGAGAGAGAGAGAATATACCATAAACCAGTAGAGTAATAGCCAAAAGAGGTAAGTTATTGGAACACCCTTCTACCTACCCCATCTCAATTGTATCTTCTTGCTTTGAGTTCTCTCTCTCTCTCTCTCTCTCTCTCTCTCTCTCTCTCTCTCTGTGTGTGTGTGTGTGCTGTATATGTGGAGTATATCAGTAAACAAACGAAAATTAACGCCTTCAAAAAATCTCTTTCAGATGTATGAAATACGAATGTAGAGAGAGAGAGAGAGAGAGAGAGAGAGAGAGAGAGAGAGAGGGATATCCAACGCACACACAAACATAAAAATACGAACAATAACTTACAAAAGGCTTTTGAAGAATTACCAGTTAGTTATCAATTCGACCAATCACAGAAGAGATCCTTTAAAATCTCTTCCCTGATTGGCTGCTTACACCTAAGCTGGTATATTTTCAATGATGGTTGCCTATGAACCTCAATTTGGTCAAATTGTAAACTGAAATTTGCTATTTACTATTATTATTATTATTATTATTATTATTATCAAGCTACAACCCAAGTTGGAAAAGCTAAATGCTATAATCATAAGGGCTCCAACAAGGAAAAATAGCCAAGTGAGGAAAGGAAATGAGGAAATAAATAAACTATATGAGAAGTAATGAACAATTGATATAAGATATTTCAAGGTCAGTAACAACATTAAAATGGATATTTCATGTATGAAATATAAAAATTTTAAAAAGCAAAGGGAAGAAGAATAAGAGTATAAATATATATATACATATATATACATATATATATATATACATATATGTATATAAATATATATATATATATATATATATATTAGCATCCTTTACTTATTAACTTCACCTTTATATCCTTTGATCAAAAAACAATAAAATGAAGAAAGACCAAATCCTAAAATAGTACAATTTTAAACGAAACAACCATTTCTCCAGTCATCACATCAGCTTTAGATTAAAGAGATAAAAGCATGTACAGAGACTGACGTGAAATAATCCGAATATTAAGCGCCAAATTCCACCACACACACACATACGAACACACACACAAACGTCCTCGGTGGATTCCCTCTTTAAAGATTCTGAGGAACACTCTGGAGACCATAGATCGACTCCACTTAGTGGATGAATGAAGCAGTTCTCTCTCTCTCTCTCTCTCCTCTCTCTCTCTCTCTCTCTCTTATCATAAGCCTCTATCCCCTTTAGGACGGTTGGAGCTGGAAAAATACAGTCTGAGGATTTTTCAGAGCGTTTTCAGGGATGAAGGTGTTGTGCCTACACCCTTTTTCTTGGCAGTAGATGATTGGTGGGAGGCTGGGAGAGCCCGGAGAGGCCCCTGGACCTACAAAACGCAGTACCAATCAGCCATGATTCCCAATTTAGCTAATTATATATATATACATATATATATATATATATATATATATGTATATATATACTATATACACACACATATATATATATATGTGTGTGTGTGAGTGTGTGTATGTGTGTGAAACCTGGCCAGACCCCAGAATTGAATGAGAACGTGGTTGAGGCCTTTGTCCTGCAGTGGACTAGAATTGGCTGCATTTGTTGTTGTCTATATATATATATATATATATATATAAATATATACATACAGTATATATATATGTGTGTGTGTGTGTGTGTGTGCGTGCGTGTTATCTTTCTGAAACTGCCTCCACTTAACAATCATTTCCCTGACTGTACAAGCAAACGAATATATTTACTTTACGACCCATTCCGCATACTTAAATCCTCGCGGGAAATCCTAACTTCGCAAATCCTGCAAAATCCTTCCACCTCTCCTCTCCTTCCTTCATTTCTTTCCTTCATCAAGCCCTTCTTCTTCTTCTTCTTCTTCTTCTTCCTCCGCCTCCTTCGGCCCCCAGGGGACGCCGTTTTACGGGGGCGCCTACACAAGAAGCCCAGATTGCCTCGAGACGAGTTCAATACACGTACCAAGTCCGCTTCGAAATCTCCTAGATCCATTTCTAGGACAATATCTAGACCGGTTTGTAGGGACGTTCGGAGATCCATTTCCAGCGCGCTTTCTGGAACCATTTCCAGTACCATTTCCAGTACCATTTCCCTTCTCCATTTTCCTCGCTGGTTATTGGTGTGTATCCCAGCAAATTGAGTCGGCCATCTTGGCTCTAAGAGACTTCTTTTTTAGGTAGAAGTGGCAAAATGTATCGTATATTTCTTCCTATAACTCTTTTTTTCCCTTATTTTCCTGGGAAACAACATTGCGAGACCTTTAAGGAAGCCATATACTTGCCCTAATTTGTACTCATATGTTTCCATAGTTGGGAAATTTCCCTTTTTTTAAAAGAATTTGGAATTTCCACTTGGAGGCGACAGGCTTTTAAGTGCGGACGGAAAAGTAGTCGAGCTTTTTTGAGTATGGACGGACAAGTAGTTTATAATGTAAAATCCAGCCACATACTTCTCTTTAATACCCATTTTTCCGTAATAAAACCCTCGCCCAATACTTCCTTTCCTCTCCCCCATTATCCCAATTACCAACTATTCTTTTTTTTCCTTTTCTTACACTTCTGCAACGTCTCGAAATATAAAAGCCATTTCTCCCTATTACGCCCGGGTTCTGAGACGAAGTTAACTCAGGTATTTCGCCAGCTATAGTATCCAGGCCTCTTTCCATCTCATTCCCCTTCCTTCCACCCCACTCACCCCTATTTCCACCCCCACCCGAACCCCTCAACCCCTTGGAGTAGCGCCACCAAGGCCCGATTCCGATGCAGAATATGTAATTGAGACAAAATAAATGGAGCCTTTCCCCATGAGCGAGCTGGTTCCTTTTACGGCCGCTGCTTCGAAGGTGGCGCTGCTGTTGCCGACTCCATTTCAATGAGAGAAAATCGAGAAAAAGAGAAGATTTACTCTCTCTCTCTCTCTCTCTCTCTCTCTCTCTCTCTCTCTCTCTCTTCTTAGGGTACACCGTGTCACCTTAGAATAGTCATTTTCCTTTCTTTTAAGTTGCAAATGTTACTGGTGACATTTCAAATGATTTTTGGAGACAAAAAAAATTAAAAAAGGGCAATATTTAAGTGAGAAATTTATGATATATTGTAAGAAACTAAACAAAAATATTATAAGAAAATAGATGGAGTTTTTTTAATTGAATAATGTAAAAAGTCAAAAGAAGGTATTTATAATAAGTATTCTAATTCAAAAATATAAATATTAAGGCTATGGTTTCCCAAAGAATTTTCATCTTGGAGTTCTTACAGTAATATTAAAGAAAAAAACGTATAAAAGGAAGATGTAAACGAAGAATAAAATAAAAGCAAAAAACCTAACGTAACAATTAAAAACGGGAAAAGTTAATATATATATACATATACATATGTATATATACATATATATATATATATATACATATAGGTGTGTGTATACTGTATATATATATATATATATATGTGTGTGTGTGTGTGTATGCATGTATGTATATTCACATACAAACACATATATAAGTCTATACATACAAATATATTTCTTTGTGTAAATATTATACATAAATAAAAACATAAATATTTTTATGCATACAGTATAACAACAACAACGAATACAGCAATTTCTAGTCCACTGCAGGACAAAGGCCTCAAATATGTCCTTATTTTTGTTTGGGGTTTAGCCAGTTTTCATTAACACACTAGGCACTTGGGGTTGGTGATGGTGAGAGACTTTAGTCTGTTCGCTTACAGCAAACCATCCTAGTATGGGTGGCCCTGAGTAGTGCTTCCTTCCTGGTCATGGCGATACGCAAACCGTTTCACCACGCTGAGGTATCCTATATCGGAGAGGGATATATTATATATACATATATATATATATATATATATATATATATATATATATATATATATATATATATATATATATATATATATATATATAAAAGACTTATATATGTGTGTATATATAATCTAATAGATAAAAAATCAAAGATTTTATTCATGTAAATAGGAAATCAATTAAATACTGTCATAACTATAAAGATCCCTTTTTGTTTTATTCTTTCTTATTCACCTTTTCTTAAATGAGAGAGAGAGAGAGAGAGAGAGAGAGAGAGAGAGAGAGAGAAATAAATAAACGAAGAGGGAGGGGAGAAAGTGATGATAGAGAGAGAAGATTGGAAGTGAGAAAGGGGATAGAAAAAGCAACAAGAAAACAATGAGTGAAAAAAAAACAAATCAATTAAGAAATGGAATTAAAAGGAAGAACGAATAGGAAGAATTGTTAAAGAGAAAATAAAGAATGAAGTAAGTGGAGAAAGGAAACAGGAGGAGGAATTGAAAGAGGCTGGATAAAAACGAAGCGAAGGAATTAAAACGTACATGGAAGAAGTGAAGGAAGACAAGAAACGAGAGAGAGAAGAGAGAGAGAGAGAGAGAGAGAGAGAGAGAGAGAGAGAGAGAAACAAAGAGAGAGATAAAGACAGAGGAACAGGAAGAGAGACACAGACAGGCAAACAGAGAGAGAGAGAGAGAGAGAGAGAGAGAGAGAGACATACAAACAAAGAGAGAGACAGAGACAGAGAAACAGGAAGAGAGACACAGACAGGCAAACAGAGAGAGAGAGAGAGAGAGTGAGAGTGATAAAGAGAGAAAGACAGGCAAACAGAGAGAGAGAGAAAGGAAAGAAAGAAGAAAGACGGACAGATAGACAGACAGACAGACAGAAACGCATGGCTAGAAGTAGCGAGCCGGACCGCTAACCAAGGCTATAAACCGTCTAGGTCCTTCTCCGTTTGGCTAGTTCTGGTTCCCGTCTGGCTCTTTTATAGCCGTGTTTGGCCATTCCGAATTCCTGTACCTGCGTTTTTATAGCTTTTTTCCTTCTGCTTATATCTCTTCTTCTAAATCTATTTCCTTTCGCAATTTCCCTATCTTCTGCTCCACTTTTAATAGTTTTAATATATTTTTTATGTCTTTTCTTTATTTTTTTGCATCTTTGTTCATTTTGTGAGTTTCCTTGAAACAATAGAAATATTCAATATTGGTGGCCTATTGAAAGCATCCCTGTCTGGTGCTTGCCGAACTGGTGTTCGAGACGTGCTCAAATTCGTTAGTTCCTTTGGTCGCTGCAACCTCACCGTTCTCATGAGTTGAAGATTGGGGTTTTGGGGGACGCCATAGACCGACCTGTTTAGTCCTCAGCAGCCATTGCCTAGCCCTCTCTGGTCCTATCATGGGATGAAAAGGGGCTTGGGCATTGATCATATGTATAGATGGCCAGTCTCTAGGATCTTGTTCTGCCAGCTAGGGCAATGTCACTGTATTTTGCCTATGCCACTCATGAGTGGCCTTTAAACCTTTAAAATATCTGGAAAAGCATTATAGTGTCCTATTACAGCCCAGATTAAGAATTTATATTAAATAGTTAAGAAAATATCTATTCAAATCAATTTTCTCCTTTTACCTTAAAAAATTAACAAGAAATTAATTATTAGATATTTTTCCATAAAGATTATTTTATGTTTTAATCAAAAGAGTAAAGATATGCTTAATAACCTTTGAAATATTTTTTATATTATGGTAAGTAATCAGCTCATCTGAAAATAATTTCTCCAATAGATATTTTATGATATACACTATTAAAATAGGTCATAAAACTTTATCTTTTGGGTAATATTTGAAATCTTAAATTACCGACCAAATCAGTCACTTTTTATTTAATTGATAAAACTAAAAATGTTACTATTAAAACCCTCATTAACGAGATAAGTTATAAAATCTCACTTAACTGTTTTATATTGATATTTATATTTCATATTTATATTCTTACTTTTTCTCTCCAAATTCATAACCAAACATTTTTTTAAATGATTTGAAAGAGATACCCTTATTAATATTTCAATTTTTAATTGCTATATTAGTGCTAATTATTATTGGCTGGTCGTTATAATATCCCACTAATTTTTCTATTGATAAAATTTTTTCTATTCGAAGTAGTATTAAATATAATGACTTAATTTAAACTTATGATTTTTCAAAGTAATGATTTCAATACATATAATTAATGTTAATATATTTTTTTAACAATCACTTTTACATTTTGGAGCATAAGGCCTAAGATAAAAGAAATAGTTATATTCATTTTTGTATTTTAGAAGATAGGTGCGCATAAAATAAATATCATTTTTATGTTATATACTTCTTTTTTTTCCTCATAGAAAATCTTCTCTGGAAATCAACAGTTTTCTTTTCAAAATAAACTATGAAGATATTTTTATATCAACAAATTTAGCAATAAATCTATATGAATTCACTTAATTAACAAACATCTCAATAACAAAAAATATCTATCTTTATATGATTTCTCCTTTAACGTGGAAAAAACCTTGATAATACTTTTTATATTAATCCATTTAACATAAATTGTGTCAAAATTCGTTTTAAAAAACATCTTAATATTACAAAATATTTAGCCTCGTATAATTTCTTCTTTTTCAAGAACTTTGACAATAATATTTAGCTTAACAAATTCAACAAAATAACTGTCAAAATTCCTTTTTACAAGGATCTCAATATAACAAAATATATATCAAATTATAATTTTTCTCTTTTCAAGAAAAAACTATGACGATACTTTTCAGATTAACAAATTTAACAACAAATCTTTCAAAATTCCTTTTAACAATCATATTACAAAACATTCACACTCCTATAAGAAACATTATTATTTTAAACTTTAATACAATGCAGAACTTTAAATATCTATAAGAACTATGACAATACTTTTTAGATTAACAAATTTAACAACAAATCTTTCAAAATTTATTCTAACAATCATATTACAAAACATTGACACTCATATAACAAACATTATCATTTTAAACTTTAAATACAATGCAAAACTTTAAATATTTAAGGAACTACGACGATAATTTTTAGATTAACAAATTTAACAACAAATCTTTCAAAATTTGTTTAAACAATCATCTCCATATTACAAAATTTTCATCTTCATATAACAAACATTATCATTTTCAACTTTAAATTCAATGCAAAACTTTAAATATCTAAAGAATAAATCACAAAAACAACAACTTTTCCAAGTACAAATTTCCTTTTAACAAACATCTCAAAATTAACAAAATATTTATCTTGATATAATTTCTCCTTTATCAAGAAAAACTATGACAATACTTTTTATATTAATCAAGGATCAATTTAACATAAAGTCTTTCAAAATTCATTTTAACAATCATATCACAAAACATTCAACCTCACATAACAAACATTATAATTTTCAACTTTAAATACAATGCAAAAACTTTAAATATCTAAAAACCAAATCACAAAAACAACAACTTTTCCTCGTACGTACGAGAGTTTACGATCTTTTTTTTCAATGCTTCTCGATGAATATTTCAAACCCGACAAATTTCAAACGCAGCCCCTTTACCACGCACGTACGAAAGTTTACGATATTTTTTCAATGTTTTTCGATTTTTTCCATTTCGTTTTGTTTATTTTCTTTTCCCAAGTGATATCGACTCCATTGCCCGCTATTCCAGGAGAGTAATGACGCCTATTTTCACTCCAGGTGTCTGTGAATTCAGTTTTATACGGTTGTGGTCCGAACTACAATATTCCCTTTCACGCTTTTTGTTCTTATGTACTTGCATACGTATACATATACAAATATATACATATATGTACATACATACTGCCTATATATGTGTGTAGGTATACATTTATTTATCTGTAATCATATATACATATACTGTATATGTATATATGTGTGTGTTTGTGCGTGTATGCACATGCAGGCCTATGAATGTGTGGGGTTTTTTATGTGTTTAGAAAATTGCAATATATATATAAATATATATATATATATATATATATTATATTATATATATATATATATGATTGTGTGTACTGGGTTTTTATGTGTTTAGACAATTGCAATATATATATATATATATATATGTGTGTGTGTGTGTGTGTATATATATATGTATATATATACATATATATATATATATATATGTGTGTGTGTATGTGTGTATGTGTGTTTGTTTGTGTGTATCATATATGTGAATCTATGTGTGTACAATGAGAGAGAGATAGATAGAAAGAGAGAGATATAATTAAATCTTTTATAAAAAACAATCCAAAAATCATAAGTAAAAATATTAAAATAAAACGTAAACCACAAGATTACACGTAAAAACACAAAACCCCATTACTTCCCAAGTGAAGACATACAGTGAATTCCTTGCGCATTGGAAACTTATTTTTTCTTTTGAAGTTTGCCAATAATCTTCGAGATCTCATCCTTCAAGAATATTCCAATTTGAGATGCATTCCTACTCTTTGCCTCGGGCCGTTTCCTCGTGCTTCGACATAGCTACGGACATTCCAAGGTTCTCGCCCCGCGAGTACCTGAGTCCACCACTTCCCCAACCCGCGAATACCCGAGGCCTACCCGCCTCCCAGCCTGCGAATACCCGAGGCCTACCCGCCTCCCAACCCGCGAAACCCGAGGCCTACCCGCCTCCCAACCCGCGAAACCCAAGGTCTACCCGCCTCCCAGCCCGCGAGTAGCCAAATAATATTGTGTAAACTTTGCATGATTATGCCAAAACTCTTCACTACCGAAACGTTGTTTGCCCGCGAGGGAGGGAAAATATTTAGTGATGGCCTGAGTGATTATGCCAAAACTCTTTCCCGGGGCAGTTTTGGAAAATGTTTGAGAAGAAAGTAGGTAATAAATTATTTTCAATTCTTCATTTTTTGGTATTGAATTGAAATATTTGTATTAGAAGGACACACAAATTTTATAAGTTACAAGAGTTTAAGATAAAATTGATAATGCCAATAAAGAGAAAAAAAGTTACAAGATTTTATATAACAAAACTCAAAATTCCACTAAAAGGAAAACGTTTTAGCTAAAGTGAAACCCGGGGCTAAAGTGTTTTTAGATAACATAGCCACTAAATTCCAATGGAAATAAAGTTTTACGTAAAAACAATATTGCTACGATACAATAGAATATATTTTTTCAAGTTTTGGAAAATGTTTTTGCCACAGAGAAAATATATTTACAAATAAATGTTGTGGCAGACTAGTAACTAACGTTTCTGGGCTCACGGCTAGTGTCACGTAAGTTTGAACTCTGATTGCAGCTTGATAGAGTTTTTATTAGAAAAATAATTATAAATAATGCAAGAAAGTATTAATCAATTATTGTGGTATTTGGAAGACCCAGGCCTACATGGCTGAAATCTATGAAACGTAAATTGGAGATGATGAATGGAGAAATATTGATTCAAAAGCTCAAGATAGAGATGACTTGGGATATCTAACCGAAGTCCTTTGCGTCAATAGGCGTAGGAGATGATGATGAAGATGATGATGATAATGATGATTGTGGTATTAAGAATTACATCTTCAAATGCAAATATTTGTTTAACAAAGATAATTCATTTAGAAAAAAAAAATTATTTTAATTTTTTCTTTTTTTTTTTCTTTTTTTTTGTTCAAAACAAACATCGAGAAGATTAACATGTCAGAGACACGTTTCATTATCAATGTATTGATATCATGAAACAATTTCATGTTATTCTATAAGTATTATCTCAATTTGTTTAGAAATAATCGAATGTTGCAGACACAATCATTCGAAATATGTCTCATAAAGGTTTAGATCGGAATTACCGGCAATGAAAATATACGAATAAAGATAAAATTTTCATGTATTTTTTAGTGCCAATCAAGCAATATGGATACTTATCTTTTTTAGCTTGATACTAAAGAATAAATTCGTCCAATAATAAATACTTTTCAATTTTATACTGTTATTTTTACTATGCTATCTTTGGTGTTTTAACCTTCTTCTCAGGATGAAATATTAAATTCCAACACCTCTTAAATATTCTTTCGTCGAAAGAACAGGCTATTTGGAATACCATCCATTTCTCTCTCTCTCTCTCTCTCTCTCTCTCTCTCTCTTTTCTATATGTCAAAACTATTTCATTGGTATTTATTCAAACTGAAATTTTTTTGATTTTCATATGGGAGTTCAAAAACTTCTCTCTCTCTCTCTCTCTCTCTCTCTCTCTCTCTTCCATATGTCAAAACTATTTCATTGGTACTTATTCAAACTGACATTTTGTTGATTCTCATATGGAAGTTCAAAAACTCCTCTCTCTCTCTCTCTCTCTCTCTCTCTCTCTCTCTCAATTAAGGAATATAATTTATCATCTCTTTACCTCACAGGTCCGAGTGGTCCAGCCACCTTCCACTATAAAAATATCCCTTCCAACGGGGAAGGAGTTGACACTCAGCGTCACAGCCAACGAGGGCAGTCGTCTTCACCTCTCTTGTGTAGCCAAAGGAGGTAAGTTATTGGAACACCCTTCTACCTACCCAATCTCAATTGTATCTTCTTGCTTTGGTGTCTCTCTCTCTCTCTCTCTCTCTCTCTCTCTCTCTCTCTGTCTGTCTTGACCCAATGCCGCATGCAGCAGACTACGAAAGGTTTGTTTTAAGTTTCAGTAATGATTCTCATTTAATTGTCGACGCTAGTTGTTATCCATTGCGATGAAGGTCTCTCTCTCTCTCTCTCTCTCTCTCTCTCTCTCTCTCTATCTGCCTTGACCCATTACTGCATGTATCAGACTACTAAATGTTTGTTTTAAGTTTCAGTAATGATTCTCATTATATCATCGACGATAGGTTGTTTTTCGTCGCGATGAGGCTCCGAAATGGGATTTCTTTCTTCCGTATTCATTAAAAGGAGATAAATGTATCACAGTAAAGAATGAAAAGATAAAAAAGAGGACAGTATAACCAAAACAAAAATAGAAAAAAAAGATAACGAGGATAATTAAAACCAACGACCCAAAAAAACATTAAATCCAACCATACAAAAAACAAAAAACCCAAACGACTTTTGCATCCAGCATCTTCCCAAACACGAAAAAAACAATAAAAAACCATCAGATAAAACACCGATAAAAGCAACATAACCAACAGCAGGGAAATGTGTTTCGAAACAATAAGGCAGCAAACACACGACCCACTACACTACCTGGGCCCTGGTGATGCTACTGAGCCCACCTGGGGAATCCTGGCAGGCGATGTATTTCTCGTAAATTCCCAGCGAGACTTCAGGAGAGAGAGAGAGAGAGAGAGAGCCGCTCCGCATTGCTGGCACCGTCCATTTCGTCTTGCATTTCCTGACAAAGATGCAGACGCTTCCCAAAAGCACGGGAGGGGAATTGTCTGGACTATTTGCTGCTGCTGAATACGGGGATTGTTCTGTGCTCATTTTGTTTTGGGGCTTTCTAATGTGTACGGAAGTCGAAGCCATATATTTGCTGGTTCGTTTTCACTTTGCTTTGTCGGAGCCATATACTAGCTACCTTGGAGACTTCTTTACTGTGTTTACCTTCTTCTATTAGTAGTAGTAGTAGTAGTAGTAGTAGTAGTAGTAGTAGGTAGGGTACAGCCCTAGTTGGATAAGCAGGATGTTATAAGCCCAAGGGCTTCAACAAGGAAAAATAGCCCAGTGAGGAAAGGAAATAAATAAAGTATATGAGAAATAATGAACCTATTATTAGCTAAGCTACAGCCATAGTTTGAAAAGCAAAATGCTATAAGCCCAAGGGTTCCAACAGGGAAAAAAGCCAAGTGAAGAAAGGAAATAAGGAAATAAATAAAGTATATGAGAAATAAGAAACATATTATTAGCTAAGCTACAACACTAGTTGGAAAAGCAGTATTTTATAAGCCCAAGGGCTCCACCAAGGAAAAATAGCCCAGTGAGGTAAGGAAATAAATAAAGTATATGAGAAATAATTAACATACATTAGCTAAGCTACAATCCTAGTTGGAAAAGCAGGATGCTATAACCACAAGGGCTCCAACAGGGAAAAATAGCCCCTTAAGGAAAGAAGATAAGTAGATAAATAAACTATATGAGAAATAATGAAAATATCATTAGCTAAGTTATAGCTCTAGTTGGAAAAGCAGGATGCTATAAGCCCAAGGGCTCAAACAGGGAAAAATAGAAAAGTGAGAACAGGAAAATAGGGAATAAAATAAACTATATGAGAAATAATGAACATATCATTAGCTAAGTTATACCCCTAGTTGGAAAAGCCGGATGCTATAACCACAACGGTTCAAACAGGAAAAAATAGCTTAGTGAGGAAAGGAAATAATGAAACAAATAAACTATATTAAAAGTAATGAAAATCCAACAGGGAAAAATAGCAAAGTGAGAAAAGGAAATAATGAAATAAATAAACTATATGAGATGTAATGAACAATTAAAATGAAACAAACTAAGACAGATCTTTCATATATAAAATATAAAAAGAGACTCAAGTCAGCCTATTCAACATAATAACATTTGCTGCAAGTTTCAACTTTTGAAGTTCCTAATGTGGACACAAACCAGGATCTATATATTCACTGGTTCATTTTCCCTTTACCTGACAAAGGTACGACTTGCAGGTTGATAAAGCAGTAAGACAGAAGGATGGCTGATTAGGAAAAGGCATTTGGCCTGTACAGTATGTGAACCTATCTTTTATCCTTCAACTTTACAGGTGAATAAAGCAGTGAAACAATAAAAAGGAAAAGGTTCCTTGACTTATGAGAAACTTTTTCATCGTCTCAAATTTATAAAAGTATGAAAATATTAATTATATGCAATTTCAAATTGACGGGTTGTAGATAGGATGAAATTTCAAAAAGTGTAAAATATATTTCCATGTTTTTAAGAGTCTTGAAATGATATACTATTACAAAAAGACCCGAAAGGAAAAGGAAATAAATCTCTAAAAAAAATCCAAAGTACATAGAATTTGCTTTAAGTTTTTAGGTTTCTAAAATCTCGATATATTTAGCGATATATTTCCTGAGAAGAGGCCTTGGAATATATATTCCTGAGAAGAGGCCTTGGAATATATATTCCTGAGAAGAGGCCTTGGAATATATATTCCTGAGAAGAGGCCTTGGAATAATATTCCTGAGAAGAGGCCTTGGAATATATATTCCTGAGAAGAGGCCTTGGAATATATATCCCTGAGAAGAGGCCTTGGAATATATATTCCTGAGAAGAGGCCTTGGAATATATATTCCAAAGAAGATGCCTTGGAATATATATTCCGAAGAAGACGCCTTGGAATATATATTCCAAAGAAGAGGCCTTGGAATATATAAGACGTATTTCCATAGGATATATATCTCCAAAACGTCCAGTATATAAAGACCTATAACAGGGGATCAAGAAGTAAGATATACTAGGTATACTGAGGGGGAGTCTGTTCCTTTAAATACGCAGGATATACATTTAACTAGGGGGCACTCAGAAGAGCGCAGACCTCCGCTGCGGCAGCTTATTTCTCGACCTTTCACTCAACCCTAGCCTTTGACCTTTGACATATATCAATTGGCGTGGATTTTCACACACTCAAATATGAACCAAGTTTAGAGTCTCTGTGACAACGATGTCCCAACTTATGGCTGATTACGTGAATTGGACATTTCGCTTGACCGTGACCTCAATATTTGACCTTGACCTTCCCAAATTTAATCATTTCCAGCAATTTACATAACAGTTAATCCTGCAAGTGGCATTACTCTACGATTAGAATTATGACCAGGAAGCTGTTCACAAATAAACACATACACACAAAAACAGGGGTAAAAACAAAACCTCCTTCCAACTTTGTTGGCGGAGGTAAACAAAGTGCAAAATACACTAATATTGTTTCCAAAGCTGGACATAATTTCATGATTTAGTCTGTCTAGAGAAAGGATATATCAGATATAGTTTAAAGACATCGAAATCTATGAGAACATAGATTATACAGGATATAGTTCATGCGTCCGTATTTGTAAACATATATAGGACTATATACAGCGAAATCTTCTCTCAAAAGCTTTAATCCTCTTATGTATTTCCATATTTCTGAATCTCTAGTACCTACCGAACGTGAAAGGTATAATATGTTATATTCTCTCTAAGAACATGGGATATAAAGGATATAAATTCATGGATATAAATCCTTATGTTTTGGAGGATATATGAGGTTTATATCCCCTGTCCTCTGACAAATAAATAAACAAACAGAAAAATGAATGAGACAGGTTGCTACGTAGACAGAGTGGAAGGCAGAGAGAAAGATTAAGTAAATAGTGTTTTGATAGATAGATAGATAGATAGATAGATAGACACCTATAAACAGAGGAGAGAGAGAGAGAGAGAGAGAGAGAGAGAGAGAGGCAGAAAAATTAGATGGCGTGATAAGTGAAGGATGATATGGAGAGAAGAGATTTTGGTCGAAGAGGGTGCATCAGGCAACCAACCCCTTAATGTAGGGATAGTGGTGGGAAGAAGAAGAAGAAGAAGAGAGAGAGAGAGAGAGAGAGAGAGAGAGAGAGAGAGCTCACCACACCTTCCCAGATCTCATCTCTTTGAGTAGAAGTGATTAATGAGACCTGAGGCTCAGTGTTCGCTCCCACTGACAACATTAATACACCGTGTCTCGTCACCTGAGAGTTGTTTGCTACTGTTCCAACTCCTCTTCATTAATGGAACCCAGCGAAAGGAACACCTACATCTACGTAACAGCAGCACTACGGAACACCAGCACAGCGTAGCTGGAATTCGTATAAAACACCTTCGCCATGTCGTCGTGACGTTAAACATAGCAAGAGGTGTGTTGGATCCTCCTACTCTCCGCGCGGCTCCGCGAAGCCGGAATTGGATCGTATATTTTGGAGAAAAGAGGAGATCGGGAATTCGGGAATTTCACTCCGGTGTGTTTGTGTATCTTTGTTTGTTTGTCCGTTTGCCTGTCCGCTGTCGGAAATTGTTTGTATTTGTGTACAAACAGGTGCATAGTGAAATTTCTACCTGATCATTGAGGCTTCAAATGGCTCCGAAGACTGGAAATGGAGTCGTTTATTTGAAGGGAAATGGGAAGAGAAATTTTCCTTACCAACTTAGCGTCTTTTTGAGTTAAAAAAAATCTTTTTTATTTTGAAAATTAAAATGATTATATGCAAAATATATCATTATGCCACTCGTGTTAAGATATTTCAATTTGTTCATCCTTATGTAAACATTTACACATATACTTTTATATAAATATTCCAAAAAAGATCTTTCTTAGAAAAATCTTCCAATATACTTTGAAATCCAGGGTATCATTTTCACCAGTGTTATCATCAGGATAATGAATATTAGTATTAATAATAGTTGTTGCAGTTGTTGTTTTTATTTGTTATTAAGCTATATTATCAATATTCATAAAAACATTATAGTTAGAGAATTATTAAAATAGACTTTGAAATTCAGGGTATCATTATTATCAATGCTATACTTAGTATCATTATTAGTATTAGGAATAATAGTAGTAAGTGTTGTTGATTTTGTTGTTGTTGTCGTTGTTGTTGTTGTTGTTGTTGTTGTTGTTATTATTATAATTATTATCTTTAAACCATAGTACCAATTGACAGAACTATTAAGTAATCTTTATCTATTCATCCTATGTTATAATACTATTAGTAGTAGTAGTAGTAGTAGTAGTAGTAGTAGTAATAGTAGTAGTAGTAGTTGTTGTTGTTGTTGTTGTTGTTGTTATTGTTGTAGTTGTTGTTAAACCATAGTACCAATTGACAGCACTATTCAGCAGTCTTTATCTCATCATTCTATAGTATAATACTAGTAGTAGTAGTAGTAGTAGTAGTAGTAGTAGTAGGAGTAGTAGTAGTAGTAGTTGTTGTCGTTGTTGTTGTTGTTGTTGTTGTTGTAATTAAACCATAGTACTAATTGACAGAACTATTCATCAATCTTTATCTCATCATTTTATGGTATAATACTAGTAGTTGTTGTTGTTGTTGTTGTTGTTTACTTCCAAAAAAAAAACATTCAACAGTCCTTCTCCCACATTCCTCCATTATCCAAAACTATCTTCCCAAATGTCAGCGGATAATAGTCCGCATAATAATCCGGATAATAATCCGGATAATAGTCAACGTTTTGACGAAGGCTCAGCCATTCACATACCACACGGTCGATCACCCTTTTTATCCGAAGCTCAATTCGGTTAAACGAATGTGTGTCCGGATTAGTGATCCTTATTGGCAGAGAGTTAGGTTCCCAATAATTTATGTCCGGGGAGAGAGAGAGAGAGAGAGGGAGAGAGAGAGAGAGAGAGAGAGAGAGAGAGGAGTTTTGAACTTACTTCAAAGAGAATAAGAAGTGTACTAAGAATGAAAAAGATAA
>NW_027169334.1:7500-30000 GCF_036898095.1 Palaemon carinicauda
AGATAGACCTTTAGGCATTCTACTGGACATAGAGATGCATCTTCTTTCAGAGGGCAGATTCTCCAGGGACCCCACCTGTTGGTGGGTAACTCATTCTTGGCGAGAAACGTAGGATCCGGAAACAGGTTCAGCTCCCCCCCATCCAGGAACTGAACACGACCTGCCTCTCTCGAGAGGGCTACGATCTCACTAACCCTGGCCCCGGACGCGAGTGCAAATAGGAAAATAACTTTTTGCGTCAAATCCTTTAACGCACATTCTTCATTGCTCAACAAGGAGGCGAAATGAAGAACTTTGTCTAAAGACCATGATATGGGCTTTGGAGGTGCTGAAGGTCTGAGCCTAGCGCAGGCTTTCGGAACTTTATTAAAGATCTCGTTACCTAGGTCGATCTGGAAGGCAAATAAAATGGGTCTCATCAAAGCCGATTTACACACTGAAATCGTGTTAGCTGCCAATCCTTGGCCATGGAGGTGGATGAAGAAAGATAAGCAGAAATCTGTTGAGATCTCCTGCGGATTCTTTGCCTTTACAAAGGCCACCCATTTTCTCCAAGATGACTCATATTGCCTTCTAGTCGATTTGCACTTGTATTCCTCTAGGAAGTCTATGCTGGCTTTCGAAATCCCGAAGCGCTTTCTCACCGCTAGGGCGAGAAAATCATGAGCTGCAGGGTCTGGGTTTTCTGTAATGAAGCGCAGACAGTCGACTTCTGGACTCGCTGGTTCAGAACTGGATGTGGTAGCGGCACGAACTTCATCTGTAGTTCCAACGCCAAGGGGAACCACATACTGTTCGCCCACTTGTGGGCCACTATTGCCGCTACCCCCTTGAAGGATCTCAGTTTGTTGAGGACCCTCAACAGAAGGTTGTGAGGAGGGAACAGATAAATCCTGGACCATCTGTTCCAGTCGAGGGACATTGCGTCCATTGCTTCCGCTAAGGGGTCCTCGTACGGGGACACGTACAGGGGCAACTTCTTGTTGTCTTTCGTCGCAAAGAGGTCTATTTGCAGTTCTGGGACTTGATTCAGAATGAAGGAAAATGATCCTGCGTCTAAGGACCATTCCGACTCTATCGGTGTGAACCTGGATAGAGCGTCCGCTGTCACATTGCGGACTCCTTGAAGGTGAACTGCCGACAGGTACCACTTCTTCTTTTCCGCCAATCGGAAAATGGCTAACATCACTTGGTTGAGAGGTGGTGACCTCGACCCTTGTCGATTCAAGCATCTCACAACCACCTCGCTGTCTGTCACCAATCTTATGTGGATCGAGTGACGCGGGGAGACTTTCTTTAAGGTAAGGAGCACTGCCATAGCTTCTAGAAAGTTTATATGAAAGGTCCTGAATAGCTTGGACCAAGTCCCCTGGACTTTTTTCCGATGAGAGTGACCTCCCCATCCCTCCTTTGAGGCGTCTGAGTGAATCGTCATCGACGGGGGAGGTGGCTGAAGAAGAACCGACTTCTTTAGATGTCTGGCTTGGGACCAAGGTCTGAGAAGAGTACGTAGCCGAGGCGGCACTGGTCTTCTCAGGTCTCTTCGCGCGTTTGATGCATACCTTCTCCAAACTCCGGTTGCATCCTTTAGCTGTGCTCTTAGCACTGGGTCTGTCACTGAAGCAAACTGGAGAGAGCCTAGTACCCTCTCCTGTTCGCGTCTTGATATCCTTTCGGAATCTAGAAGTCTCTTGACAGAGCCCGCTATCTCCTTCCTTTTTTTCATTGGGATGGAGAAACTGTGTGACAAAAGGTCCCAGTGGATTCCCAGCCACTGGAACTTTTGGGATGGAGAAAGTCGAGACTTTTTCTTGTTGATCTTGAAGCCTAGGTACTCTAGGAACTGGATCACCTGACTGGAAGCTTGCAAGCATTCGGTCTCGGATGCTGCCCACACCAGCCAGTCGTCCAGGTAGGCTACTACCTGAATTCCCTTTAGGCGTAATTGTTTGAGAGCTGCGCTCGCAAGCTTCGTGAAAATCCTTGGGGCTATGTTTAGCCCGAATGGCATGGCTCTGAAGGCGTACAGTTTCCGTTGTAGCCTGAACCCTAGGTAGGGGGAGAGTCGACGGCTGATTGGAATGTGCCAATAGGCGTCTGACAAGTCTATAGAGACTGAGTATGCCCTCTTGGGCAGTAAGGTCCTTATGTGTTGCAGTGTTAGCATCTTGAATTTGCAATTCACTATGAACTTGTTGAGTGGTGATAAGTCCAGAATGACTCTGAGCTTTTCCGAGTCTTTCTTGGGAACACAAAACAGCCTCCCTTGGAATTTGATGGACTTCACCTTTCGGATCACATTTTTCTCCAACAGTTCTTGAACGTACTCCTCCAAAATGGGGGTGGAGTGTTGGAAAAACCGAAGGCATGGGGGTGGAGTGCTGTACCAGCTCCAACCCAGTCCATTCTTGAGTAGGCTTTGGGCCCAGGGATCGAAGGTCCAGCGATCCCAAAATTTCATCAGTCTCCCTCCTACCGGTATCATTTCACTTGGACTGCCGTCCTGAGGTCTTGCCTCCCTGACCACGACCACCTCTGAATCCCCTTCCCCTTGAGGGGCGCCTAGACGAGCCTCTGGCTGCTCCTCTAGGTTTTGCACGAAAGGAAGAAGACTGTCCTTCGAACGTTGGGGCGAATGTGGTTGACTGACCTGGCACTGCCTGGGGTACCCACTGAAAGGCAGTCGGGGTTTGTGCCACCATCTGGGGCACTGGAGGCAAAGGCAATTGCAGTTGCTGTTGCTGTCTATAAGGCTTGGCTGGCCGAAATGGTAGCCTAGTCTTCATATTCTTCCTCTTTGGTTGAGGACCCTCATCCGGGGAAGATTTTCTTTTGATAGCCAGGCCCCACTTCTGGAGAAGATTTCTATTCTCCACGGCGGCCTTATCAACAACCTCTTTGACCACATCGGTAGGGAAAAGGTCTTTTCCCCAAATGTTGGAGGAGATTAACTTCCTTGGCTCGTGTCTCACCGAAGCCCCGGTGAACACGAACTCCCTGCAAGCTCTCCTTGCCTTGACGAAGCTATAAAGGTCCTTCGTCACTGTGGCTAAGTGAGACTTAGCCACTACCATGAACATTTCATGGACCTTGGGGTCACTTGTCATCGTCTCGAGAGTAGTCTGATGAGACATTGAGGCAGCCAGTCTTTCTTTTGTCTCGAACTCTCTTCGTAAAAGAGATTCGGACAGCTTGGGGAGGTCCTCGCCGAATTGCCGTCCGGCAATATCAGCCTCCAACTTTCCCACTGAGAATGTCAGATGGACATCCTTCCAGTCTTTGTGGTCCATAGGTAGAGCCAGCGACAAGGGTTTACACTCCTCCAGGGAGGGGCAAGGCTTGCCGGCCTCGACTGCCTTTAGGACAGCCGCAAACCCTTTCTGTAAAAAGGGGAAGGCTCTATCAGGAGAGGACACAAACGAAGGGAGCTTCTTGCTCAATGCAGCTACCTTCGAATTCGAGAAGCCCCTCTCTTTCATCGAGGATGAAAGTAGGGCTTGAGCCTTAGCGTGGTCCATAATAATGACCTCCTTCGGCTCTGTCTCCTCCCTTGAAGCTGGTTCTTTTCTCAGCCGGACATAGCAGTCTGGATATGATGCCTTGCTGGGCCAGAATTCTACCTCCTCTAGGGGAACTGAACCCAGCTTATCCGAGATGACGATCTTTCCAGTCGTCATCGGCATGTGCTCAGCATACCTCCATGGGTTAGCATCTGAGCATATGGGAAGGTCTTTCACATTGAGCCTTTTCCGGGGCCCATGTGATTCTGCCAGGGACTGCATACGCAGTTCCATTGCAGCCGCCTTCTCCTGATTCTCCTTCTGCATTTGTTGGATCATTCCAACAATCGAAGAGAGGGCCTGTCCCAGTTCTACTGGGAGGCCAGCCGATGTTGAGGGGATAGGCTCCGGCATCTGAACCGGAGTAGCCGACACCTCGTCGACCTCATCCTCTACGACATCCGGGGTTTGAACTTGATCCTGACCTTCTGCCAGGAGGTCTTCTTCCAAACCTTCGTCCAGGTCAGACATCCTGTCACACAACTGGATGTCTTGCATCGCATCTGCGACTTCCTCGTCCACCTGGACTTCATCTTGAAGGATCTCCTCTTGAGGCTGGGGAATCACTGCCTCAGCTGATGCCTGGGGAAAAAGATACGCCCTCATCTTCTCACTTGGAAGATAAGGGCCAGAGGTGTTCTTCTTGAAGCCCCTTACCCAAGTACGAAGCTTTTCCCTAGCTATATCCCTTGATTCCGCCGTTCTAGGGGAATCAAAAGCCTCAGTAATCAGGTTAGTGCATACAGTACATACCTGAGGGTCCCAATACTGGAGATCATCCTTGGAGACAGCGCATGCTGCGTGTCTCCTACAACACTCATGTCCGCAGAGGTTCTTGCTGCGGACATTGCAGAAAACATTTCCGCACTTCGGAGGGTCCTCCTGTAAAGAGAAGAAATTTCCATGAGTATCAAGTGAACTATGTATCACTGGATATGCATAGTATAGCATAACAATTCATAATTGAAAGACACACACTTGTGTTTCCCTCACAACCCATTGTTGCAGCCTTCCAGATAATAAAATCAAAATGGTTTATCTCTACTAGAGTAACCAATGCAAGGTTTCCAGAGGAAACAGGTGGAGCTCACACCTAGGCAATGATTTTAAAAATCCTGGATAATAGACGGGGAAGAACTCTGCTTCCTGTCTGAGGGCAACAGCAAAGGGCTGTGTAAGAAAACACAATAGTGTTAGAAGATACAGTGCTGTACCTAAACTTTTACTATAGTTTTCTTCTTACTGTATATGCTATACAGAAGAATACTAGTACAGTATAGGAGGATGTGTGCCGGCCTGCCTTTGCCGGCCGGCACACACCACAATTAGCTTTAAAGTATACTACTTAACAGCTATAGGGCGGCAGCCCTCTGGTTCAAATGCCTGTGCCGGCGGCAGCAGCTGCCGGCCAGCAACAGCCAGTGTTGGCCGGCAATGATTGCCGGCCAGCAACTACACAAGGTAGTACCCAGCTGCCGGCCACACTCTTGGTGACCGGCAGACAAGGACTGACATAAGCCGGCCGGCAAAGGTACAAGACCGATGCCAGCCGGCAGCAAAAGAACCAGAAGACTACACCTGCCCGGCTGCCGGCCTCATAGGCCGGCAGCCGGGACAGGTACAGCACTAGAAGAAAATAGAATGGATGCCGGGATAAGAGTGTACACAACCCCCCAAGCCCGGCAACCGAAAGAGTGCATATAAGGAAGGGGAGAAACTTAATTCAGGCTTCCTTGACCAATGCCGTCCGGCTCTGCCGGCAGGCATGGATGAGGGACCAAGAGAGGTCCGGGCAGCACTCGAAAACATAAGACCCTTGCCGTCCAGCATCTCTGCCGGCCGGCAATGGGCTTAGTCAATCCATATCCCAACCTATACTAGGTCCAGAAGTAGAATGACATACGGTACAGTAATACCCCTGCCGGCCAGCTCTGCCGGCCGGCAAGGTACAGTACAGTAATGGCTAAGCCATTACGGAGATAGAGGGGGAAGGGACAAGAGGGTCCTGCCAACCTTGCTTTAGTGACAGATCACCCGCAGCCAAGAACTTTGTCTTAGCCTAAGGGAGATCTAAGGGAAAGGGCCAGCGCAGTAGTATAATACCTGCCAGCTTCCAGAGCACCAAAGCAAGGAAGGCGTTGCTACTCCCAAGGGAAGATTTATCCTCCCCGAGAACAGCAACAGGACTTAGTCTGGTCGATCACACAAGAAGGAATCATAACTACAGAAACCTTCGATAGTGACCTAAGGGAGCTCAGCTCCCTTTGTAAGTGTTAGGTCAGCGAGGGAGACTCTGCCCCAAGCCAAACAACACGGACTCAGACTAAAAACTCTGTTGTTCTGTCCCTCTTTGAACCAGACTCTGCTGGAACAGGAAGGTACAGTAACACCCTAGTATAGTTTTATCGAAAATAAATTCGGAAAAAACCACTTAGGGATAAGCCCAAGGCTTAAACAGAGGGAAAGGGATTGCATACAGCAACCGGGGAGTATAATAAAGTATACTAAGGCTCCATAAGCAATTAGCCTAGGCACCAAGAGAATCGATTACCTAATTCACCGAAACTCTCACGTATACAATCTTGGAAATATTCCACACAGTCTAAAATGTATAAAATATAGCCTAAAGCTTCAATAAAATTTTTAATTACACTCGGAAAAACCAAAATCATGCATTAAGTACTAGGACCAAACGACTAGGCTACATGGCCTAGCGTAGGCCAGAATGGCGAATACTTCGCCAAATAATACTAAGCACGAAAGGAAATCCTATGTCAAGCTAAATAGCTAAATTTTATTAAGCAAAACAACCAGGAATGTCACTCTGACTAACTAATTTATACCTAGCGAGTGACAGTGTCCAGGACACCTCTGGTAGGCTACGGCTCTTGTATCAAAGATTAATCCTATTAATCACTCAAAATTTTACCAAGAGCCTACATTTATACATAACAGACACTATACTCAACTTATCCGAGGCCAACGAAGACGAAGAAGCCATGAAAAGCTGAATAAATCCAAGATTTGCGAGAAAAACAGGAAAAAACACCGAGTTGTTAAGCTACGCAAAAAGGAATGCAGATGGCGCCAGGATTGGCGCCAGGCACGCATACGAATCGGGGGATAGGGAAGCCTTGGGAGCGGCTCCCCTTTTTCTTTCCCGAATTCGTATCTCGTCAATCTCCCTCCTACGAGACGAATCTCTGTTCAGGTCGTAGATTGCCATGTGACGTGTCTAGAATACGTCCTCTGATATGTCGCGATATCCCTTTCACGAGGGATACTCGCTCCAGGAGTTAGAATTCTAGTACCTTAAGGTAAATTCTCTGGGAATATCGCCGTAGTTGTAATATACCCTAGGAAGCTACCCTATAGGAACTTCCATCAGGACGACATGGCTTGAGCCCAAAAATATATATTGAAGGCAGGGTCTGTATTTGGAGCTGGGGTCCCTTTTGGATCCGGGGTCCCTTTTGGAGCCGTAGCCAGTGACTTTAGCCTTCCGGGTCATAGTAAACTTTGTATAGGCCGTGCAGTAAGGGCAAGTGATTTTGTAGCCAGTATAGCGGCACATAGAATCTACGAAGCTACAGTTCAAGTATAGTAGCATATAGAATCTACGAAGCCGCTTAACGAAAATCCGCTCATGTGAAGACGTCCCTGCTAACGAGTGGATATTTCCCATGCGGAAAAAAATTATCTCGTTTCATAAGTGCGAAATGATTATCCAATTTATCTAAGTAATAAACAAACCGATCAGATTATAATTCATAGTCATAATTACTCTATAACAGTAATTGAGATAAGACAAAAATAACACTACCTCTGTAAATTGAGTACTAATCACATCAATAAGAGTTATTAGGAAAGCATAATTATCTGTTCTGAATTGATCCCGTTTATATTAATCACTATATTCTATTAATCATAAAAATATTCATGTTAATTAAATGAATATCTAGCGCCAAGAACCATCAAATAGAATTGCTAATTAATAGGTCTGTTATACTTATAATGGATTATTCTAATAATTATATAGTACATGAGATATGACATAAATATTGTAATGTATTTTTTATCTTTTTTAATTCAGTGAAATTACATGAATGATTAATGCTAGGAACAGAATTTGTATACTTGACTATACTACCAAGAGACCAGTTACAACTTTATAGAATTTAGTAATAGTGTTTTATTTTTTTTTTATTTTACTCAAATCTGTGACACAATTTTATCTAAAAATATAAATGACACGTGCACACACGTACACACACGCCTACATATATATATATATATATATATATATAATATATATATATATATATATATATATATATATATATATATATATATATATATATAAATATATATATATATATATATATATATATATATACATATATATATATATATATATATATATATATATATATATATATATATATATATATATATATATATATATATATATATATATATATATATATATATATATATATATATATATATATATATATATATATATATATATATATATATATATAAATTTATGGCCCTACCTGTTTTCTCACAGAGAGAGAGAGAGAGAGAGAGAGAGAGAGAGAGAGAGAGAGAGAGAGAGAGAGTTGAATTTAGGCTCAGCAGTTTATACATCACTGCTCTGTACACTATTCTTATTCTTTATATTTTGCTAAGCTTTATTGAGAGAGAGAGAGAGAGAGAGAGAGAGAGAGAGAGAGAGAGAGAGAGAGAGAGAGAGAGAGAGAGAGAGAGAGAGAGAGAAAATTCTTTCGGTTAATTAGCGAAAATATTTGTAAGAAAGTTCTTTGAGAGAGAGAGAGAGAGAGAGAGAGAGAGAGAGAGAGAGAGAGAGAGAGAGAGAGAGAGAGAGAGAGAGAGAGGACATTTTTCCTTGCTAATCTTCAAAGGGAGGCTTGAGTTGCAAAATAGAGAAAAAGACTCCTTATGATACAAGATCATAAGGGTGATAACATTATCTTTTCCTTTATAAGAATCTTCGACACGAAGTAGATTTTAAAAAGAATATTTTTTCTCAACTTAAATCTAGATTTCTTAAAGAAATTATCGTCCTAGACTGATCAAAAGGTTTGTCTGCATTATCATTAAAGCGTTTTATTTATTTATTTCATCAATAATTTTTTTTTAAACATGAAATAAAATAAGTAATATATTTTTAGTCTATTTTCATAATTTCAGTATTAATACTGGTTATAGACTATAGCATTTTCTCTTAAAATCACATTACTATAAATTTAAATTTTTGCTATTCTCTCTCTCTCTCTCTCTCCCTCTCTCTCTCTCTCTCTCTCTCTCTCTCTCTCTCTCTCTCTCTCTCTCTCTCTCTCTCTCTCTCTCTCTCCCCAAATATTTATAGCATGTTTTAGAATAATGAAATTTCGGTTAGAATCATTTTAATATAAATTTAATTTTGTTGACCCCTCTCTCTCTCTCTCTGTCTCTCTCTCTCTGTCTCTCTCTCTCTCTCTCTCTCTCTCTCTCTCTCTCTCTCTCTCTCTCTCTCTCTCTCTCTCTCTCTCTCTCAGTAACACGCTAAACGAATCCAAGAATAAGTTAGACTAAATCATGAAAAATCTCTGAACGTTTAAACTAATTCTCTCTACCCAGAAGCAATTTGAGCCTCTTTGGATGGACAAAAAAGTTTTCGAGACATCCAAAATCCTTATAAATCTCTCTCTCTCTCTCTCTCTCTCTCTCTCTCTCTCTCTCTCTCTCTCTCTCTCTCTCTCTCTCTCTCCAAGGACTCCTGCTCAAATACATATTGCAGAACCCCATGAAAACCTTTTTGCCCAATTTTCTCCCCAGATCTTCCATGTTGATGATGAGATGCCTCAGCAGATCAGAATGGCCATAAAAACAAGATGGATTTGACGTATTGCAACGAAGGAAGAAATCCTGAATACTGGAAACAGGAACATTGGCGACGTACTGGAAGCTTGGATGGCTATGTTGATTTGGATTGGAAGAGAAGGAATGTTGTATTGAATATGAAATGGGATATTTAAAACTTTCTTTTTATTAGATGATGAAAATAAAAAATGTTGACTTGGATATAAGAGAAAATATGTTTAATATGATCAAATAGATTTTGAATGTTGACATATGATAGTTACAAGTTTCCCCTTATATTAATAAACTACATATAGTTCGAAGTTAATATTCTACAAATAAATACGTTTCTCTCTACATTAATATCCTGCAAACAATAACATTTCTCTCTATATTGAGACGTTATAAATTAATACGTTTTTCTTGCAAAGCTTCCAATAACACATCTGACTTTAACTCTGAATCCAACGATATTTATCAACATCATATCTTGAATAAATGAAAAACTGCAATGAATATTTCTTCATCTCCCGCTAGGTGGAATCTATTATTACCTAAGCTATAGCCCTTGTAGGAAAAGCAGGATGCTATAAGGCCAAGGGCTCCATAAGAGATAAATAGTCTAGTGAGGAAAGGAAATAACGAAATAAATCAACTGTATGAAAAGTATTGAAGGAAGAATAAAGAATATATCAAGAT
The DNA here is from genome assembly GCF_036898095.1 of Palaemon carinicauda. Lineage (NCBI taxonomy): Eukaryota > Metazoa > Arthropoda > Malacostraca > Decapoda > Palaemonidae > Palaemon > Palaemon carinicauda. Next base: position 17,628 of record NW_027169334.1, read on the forward strand.
CAGTAACAACGTAAAAATTGTTCTGCCAAATAGAATCGATTAAAAGACTCATGTCAGACTGTTTAACATAAAAATAATTCTGGAGTTCATTAATAGATATAGACGTTACAACACAAGGTTACCTAATTAACCAAAGATCCAAAACACCAAATATAATAAAATCTAAACCAATTCGAGATCGATTTTGTTAAAAACTGCAAAGAAAAATGTACACATTTACAGGTCTCCATTGTGTCCCAAATTCCATTGTTCTACTTACATACTTAAAAGTAAAACTTATTACCAGTTCAAAATAAACTGTTGTTAGCTCGTTTACCTTCTCCAACGGTGGAGAGCGTGTACCAACTAAATCCCCCCTCCCTACACCCTCCTCATTCCCTCCCCCTTCCCTCCCCTCACAAAAACGCCGGCAAAGGCGACCACATGGTGCTTAGAGAAAATCATAATTTTTATCCAAAAAGGCATCACTGAAGCCATCTATTGGCGCTTAGGAAAAGATTGACAATAGTTTCAATAGCTCGAAATCTAACGACGAATCTATTTTATATTAGTAACAATACTTTATTAATTATATATAGAATAACTACCGATCAATGCACCGAACATTATTGACTGGGTAGAAATAACTCAAGTTTACCGATGGTTAATTTAAAACCTCGTCTACGATTTTAGGAAAGAAACACAGACGCTCATTTGGTAATAAACGATCGAATATGAAACAGATTTACCCGAGAAACTATTTTATCTTAATAGCAAAAATGTATTATTTATGAATAGAATAATGTCCAACCAATGTGCTGTACTTTATTAACTGATTCTAAATAGCCCAACATTACCTACAGTAAATATAAAACCTCGTCAACAATTTTAGAAAGGAAACATAGATGCTTATTTGAAAATCAGCGAGCGAAGAAGAAACAGACTAACCAATTGAGAAATGTTTTCTTGTTATTTGCTGGTTAAATATAACACACAAAACCTTCTTAGAATAAAGAATGGAAATTATATTTTGATACCAACAGCAATGTTACGTTAAATTTTTTATAAGTCTCTAATTCTACGTTGATTTCTCTTCATTAGGGTAAAACTATGGTTGGCAATCCTGACTGGCAAAGGACAACAAACGTCAACAAGACGATTCGTTTAGGTTTAAACTTGTCTAAGAACATCCAATAATTACCTGAGATTCTCAATTTCCAAATGTTCCTTTTGATTTCAAAATATTCAATAGCTGTTAAAATAATTGTTTTATAATACATATGGATATTAAACCAGATATATCAATGAGGGTATACCATACGCTATCTGGGAAATAAGCTAAAAGAACAGTATAATCTCTACGTTAAATCTTAGTTATAATTTTAACTTTTCTTATTATGGAAGTCTAGAATAAGTTTTGACATTCTGATTGTGAAAAAATGACTAGATTTAAATAAATTCCAAATGACAATTTGTAAGCAACCGGTATACTGAGAAATGTAATGATGAAATTATCGTTTAAGAAACAGCCTAGATTACCAAAATTTTTACATATATATATATCTATATATATATATATATATATATATATATATATATATATATATATATATATATATATATATATATATGTATATTTATATGTATGTCTTACTTATAACTGTAATCGAACAGTATAACATGTTTTTTCAAAAAGGCCCATAAAAGAAACACAGGAAATATGAATAAATCACACTATATTTCGGTCAATAAACATCGACCCTCTTCAGGATGTAAAGTGATCCCAAATATAGTGTGATTTATTCATATTTCCTGTGTTTCTTTTATGGGCCTTTTTGAAAAAAACATATATATATATATATATATATATATATATATATATATATATATATATATATATATCTGTGTGTGTGTATGTGTGAGAATATATATCTGATTACAGATACCTTTACTGTGTATCGCCATGACCAGCAGAGCTGTACCAGTCAGGGCCACCCATACAAAATGGATTTGATGTGAACAATTAGACTTAAGGCTCCCATCATCACCAATCTGTAGTGGCCACCAAGATGATGAAAACTGGCAAAACCCCAGACACGAATGAAGATATGTCCAAGGCCTTTGTCCTGTAGAGGACTAGAAATGATTGCATTTGTTGTTGTTGTCAAATATATATATATATATATATATATATATATATATATATATATATATATATATATATATATATATATACATACACACACACATATATACAGTATATATATATATATATATATATATATATATATATATATATATATATATATATATATATATATATATATATATATATATTGTAACTTAGTTGTCATTAATTTCTGAATTATTTAAGTTTTTAGACTTTTAATGTTAAGTATGGAAGTGTTGTATTCTTTCTTTATTAGCTTTTTGTCTCCTCACCGGTGGTTATCTTGGTGTTTATTATTGGCTAACGACTATTTTATATTTTCAAGTTGTGTTGGTTACGTGGCAGCTCTCCTTCATTATCCGAGGTATGGAGGTTTTCGCTTGGAGGAGTTGGCCTCAGTGTGTTTCTGAGCCTCCAACCTTGAAGGGCACGATAATTGCTGCTGGATTTATTATATTCATCGCCATTACAGAGCTGCATTGTGAAGCTGTTTAGCTTTCCCAGGATATCCTCGCTCTGCATTAAGGATTTTTATCCTATATATATATAATACTGCCCTTGGTTCAGTAAAAGCCAAGGGGACCTCTCTGCCCCAAGGTAAAGATTTTGAACGTTATATTTGTGTGTCGGGACCACGACCTGTACGCCTGGGCGTTCTGCATTATTGAACCATTCACCACCATTGTTTTGGATCCGTGTTTTCTGCCACCTGAATTAAGCCATCCAGCTGGAGAGTTTATTGTCCTCTGAGGAGACCCCTAGAAGTGAATGAGGAATTTGTTAGGGATATTTAATGTGTGATTGTTAGGATATTCTTACTTTTCGTTTGCCTCCTCCTTTCTGGACCCTCTTCCCTTTTTGTATGCTAGTGTTGATGACCTTTCTTTAATTGTGTAATTGTTTTCTTTTACAGGGAGTTTAAGAGTGAGTGTTTATCATTAATTACTGTATTGTTGAGGTTCAGGTGTTATTTCTGTCTGAAACTTGTGTATTAAAATTAAGTATATTTTTGTGGTATTTTCTTTGTCCCCTTGAATTGACTTTGCACTCTTATTGAAATTGTATACTATTCCACCTTTTGTGGACTTAGTATGGTACTTAAGTGAATACTGTTTGAAAAGTTTAGTGTTATTGTGTGGTGGTCAAGCCATCCTGTCACGGTCGCCATTTTGTGATGGATGGCTTGACCACCACACAATAACACTAAACTTTTCAAACAGTATTCACTTAAGTACCATACTAAGTCCACAAAAGGTGGAATAGTATACAATTTCAATAAGAGTGCAAAGTCAATTCAAGGGGACAAAGAAAATACCACAAAAATATACTTAATTTCAATACACAAGTTTCAGACAGAAATAACACCTGAACCTCAACAATACAGTAATTAATGATAAACACTCACTCTTAAACTCCCTGTAAAAGAAAACAATTACACAATTAAAGAAAGGTCATCAACACTAGCATACAAAAAGGGAAGAGGGTCCAGAAAGGATTGCAGCAAGGTTGGGGTGGCCCCAAGAGTATTGGACCACTCTTATACAAAGTAAATTGATTGGTAGAGCTCAGAGGGTGTATGTAACTCTAGAGGAGGATCTGTCATTAGATTATGAGTGTGTGAAGGCTATCGTCTTGAAGGCCTATGAGTTAGTCCCTGAAGCCTATAGGCAACGCTTCAGGAACTTGGAAAAAAGTAGGGAGCAAACTTTTATTGAATTTGCAAGATCGAAGGAACAATATGCTAGTGATTGGTTCAAGTCCAAGGAAGTGGTAAATTTTGAGAAATTGAAGGAATTAATGTTGGTGGAGGAGTTCAAGAGGTGTGTTCCGGATAAACTGAAGGTTCACCTCGAAGAGTTAAAGCTAGAGACCATTCAGGAGGTAGCCATCGCTAGTGATGAGTATTATTTGTCTCATAAGAGTGAGTTAGGGGGAGTAACAAAAATGGTGAAGTCCGGATGGGGTAAAGTAGGTAGGAATAATAATTTCAACAATAATAATAATTCTAACAATAATAATAATGCAGGGATGTTTACTAGAAATAATTATAGAGGTAATAATCAGGGCAATGCCAATACTAATATTAATTTTTCTCCTAACAGGAATAATAGACCTAAGATATATAATCCCGAGAAATTGAAAACATTGACGTGCTTCTTTTGCAATAAGAAGGGGCACGTAAAGAGCATGTGTTATGCATTTAGAAACTCACAAAATGCTAATGTTAGGCCAGTGATGGGTGTGGAAGAGAGAGAGAGAGAACCTACCCCAACAACATCTGCTGATCAATGACTACCTGGTTGTTTTGACAGATATTTGTCCTTCGGTAGTGTCTCTTTCGCCAATTCGTCCGAGAAAAGACGTGTGCGTATTTTGCGTGATACCGGTGCAGCTCAGTCTTTGATATTAAGGGAGGCATTACCTTGCAATTTTGTACCAAAAAGTGGGGAATTTGTGTTATTGGCTGGTTTTCCCGATACGGTAAAATCGTATGCCATGGAAAATTTTAATTTAATCTGCCCTTCCTTTGCAGGGAATTTGAAATTGGCCATCGTTGATAAATTTCCGGTTAAAAATGTTGATGTTGTGATAGGGAATGATGTTGCTCTGAAGAATATTACTTGTCCCATACTGATAAACCCTGATAGTGAAGTAGCAGCAGTTACTCGTTCTAGTGCTAGAATTGTTGACGCTGCAGAGTCAACAATTGATCTAGATTTAAGTAGTTTAGAACGTAGTGATAGCGTAGTTGTAGATCTTGGGATTTTGAAGGACAAACTGAATTGGACTATTGAAGAGCTAATCAAAGCTCAGAAAAAGGATTTTCGGGATCTCCCTATTGAGTCAGGTGAGGTGACTGATATAACCGGTCCCAAATTTAAAATAATTGATAATATTTTATATAGGTTGACTAGGCCTATGGAGGCTGATAACTTTGATTATGAAATTTTGAAACAGATAATGGTTCCATTTGTTTACAGGAATGAGTTGATATCATTGGCACATGAAAGTGGTTTGGCCGGACATTTTGGCATTCATAAGACTTCTGGCAAGTTGTTAATGAATTATTATTGGCCGAAGTTGAAGGCGGACGTAAAGAAGTTTGTCAATAGCTGTGATGTTTGTCAGAAGGTCGGTAAACCTAATCAGCTTATTCCAAAAGCGCCTCTATGTCCTATTCCAGTGGTTTCCGAACCTTTCACGGAGGTCATTATTGATATTGTTGGACCATTACCAAGGACTCGTAGTGGAAATGAATATATTTTGACTATCATGGATAGGATGTCTCGATATCCCGAGGCAATACCACTACGGACGATAAAAAGTGTTAAAATTGTAGATGTACTAATTGACTTTTTTACCAGGTTTGGGATGCCTAAAATTATTCAATCGGATTGTGGTTCTAATTTTGTTAGCAGGTATTTCAGAGATAAAATGGCAGAGTTAAATATAAAACATGTGACCTCTTCTCCATATCATCCAGAAAGTCAGGGAGCTCTGGAGAGATTTCATCAAACCCTGAAATCGATGGTAAAGAAATATTGTTGCCGATTTTCTCTCTCGCAGCGTTGAATATTAGTTGATTGACAGAGGGCTATGCAGTTATTAAAGGTAGTATCTGTATCGTTCTAATTATGGTGTGTGTGCTGTTGAAGTGGGCACGTAGTGAGTAGAAGTAAATGTATATTTAAGATTTATTAATCATGGTTTGTTTACAGAAGACTATAATGTTCTGGGTATATTATATGGGATCTTTAAGGTTAAAAGGTGAGGGTGATCACTGGTACTTTCTAATGATTGATTAATTAGATGGGTCATGGGCTCACGGGTCTGTAGCACAACACAGCCGTTTTTTAGGCGCTACAGGCTGGTGTATGAGTGGTACCCTACACTGAGTTAAGGTTAATCTACTAAGGTTTAGAGGTGTCAGGTACGATAAGGTTTATAATAAGCTAAGAAGAGATATAGGCACTAATCTGGTATTCTGTATTTTCAGGCTAATAATTACGCTTCATCGAGTTTGTTTGTTTGTTTGCGCAGGGGAGTCTTGTGGTGGTCTTCTCTGTGTCGTTCGGTGTGTGTGTATGTATTGGACACTATGGTGATAAGTTTGATATATAGCACTGAAATAGACATTGGTTTTTGTGATCAACATTTATTGCTAGTGAGTGATGTGTATCCCTGAAAATGAACAGTGTATTGATTGTGGAAAAGGTTATAGCCTTTGGACTATATATACAGAATCCGGTTGTTAGTGCAATGACTCTTTATTAAGTTTATTAACGGTGTGAGTGATGGGAAATTTTTAGGTGGGGTATCTATTTATCGAATGGTGATGTTTTGCCTTTCTGGTTTTGGAAAGTTTTCCTGTGATTAGTATTAAGTTTAAGAGGTTGTTAGTATTTGTTATATATTGTTATATTTTGTTTTCCTTGTGAGCTGCAAACCTTGGTACTTGCCACCCTCTTTCCTTTTGTTTGTCATGTCTTTGTAGGTGGTTTAATGACTATTTTTTTTTTGTTATTTTATTATTTCAATATGTGATTAAATGTTAACGTACATTATGAAAAAAAAAAATTTTTTTAATTTTTTTTTTTTTTGGTCGGGTGAGGAGGTGTAACTTAGTTGTCATTAATTTCTGAATTATTTAAGTTTTTAGACTTATAATGTTAAGTATAGAAGTGTTGTATTCTTTCTTTATTAGCTTTTTGTCTCCTCACCGGTGGTTATCTTGGTGTTTATTATTGGCTAACGACTATTTTATATTTTCAAGTTGTGTTGGTTACGTGGCAGCTCTCCTTCATTAACCGAGGTATGGAGGTTTTCGCTTGGAGGAGTTGGCCTCAGTGTGTTTCTGAGCCTCCAACCTTGAAGGGCACGATAATTGCTGCTGGATTTATTATATTCATCGCCATTACAGAGCTGCATTGTGAAGCTGTTTAGTTTTCCCAGGATATCCTCGCTCTGCATTAAGGATTTTTATCCTATATATATTATACTGCCCTTGGTTCAGTAAAAGCCAAGGGGACCTCTCTGCCCCAAGGTAAAGATTTTGAACGTTATATTTGTGTGTCGGGACCACGACCTGTACGCCTGGGCGTTCTGCATTATTGAACCATTCACCACCATTGTTTTGGATCTGTGTTTTCTGCCACCTGAATTAAGCCATCCAGCTGGAGAGTTTATTGTCCTCTGAGGAGACCCCTAGAAGTGAATGAGGAATTTGTTAGGGATATTTAATGTGTGATTGTTAGGATATTCTTACTTTTCGTTTGCCTCCTCCTTTCTGGACCCTCTTCTCTTTTTGTATGCTAGTGTTGATGACCTTTCTTTAATTGTGTAATTGTTTTCTTTTACAGGGAGTTTAAGAGTGAGTGTTTATCATTAATTACTGTATTGTTGAGGTTCAGGTGTTATTTCTGTCTGAAACTTGTGTATTAAAATTAAGTATATTTTTGTGGTATTTTCTTTGTCCCCTTGAATTGACTTTGCACTCTTATTGAAATTGTATACTATTCCACCTTTTGTGGACTTAGTATGGACTTAGTATGGACTTAGTATGGACTTAGTATGGTAGCCTTCACACACTCATAATCTGATGACAGATCCTCCTCTAGAGTTACATACACCCTCTGAGCTCTACCAATCAATTTACTTTGTATAAGAGTGGTCCAATACTCTTGGGGCCACCCCAACCTTGCTGCAATCCTTTCTGGACCCTCTTCCCTTTTTGTATGCTAGTGTTGATGACCTTTCTTTAATTGTGTAATTGTTTTCTTTTACAGGGAGTTTAAGAGTGAGTGTTTATCATTAATTACTGTATTGTTGAGGTTCAGGTGTTATTTCTGTCTGAAACTTGTGTATTGAAATTAAGTATATTTTTGTGGTATTTTCTTTGTCCCCTTGAATTGACTTTGCACTCTTATTGAAATTGTATACTATTCCACCTTTTGTGGACTTAGTATGGTACTTAAGTGAATACTGTTTGAAAAGTTTAGTGTTATTGTGTGGTGGTCAAGCCATCCATCACAAAATGGCGACCGTGACAGGATGGCTTGACCACCACACAATAACACTAAACTTTTCAAACAGTATTCACTTAAGTACCATACTAAGTCCACAAAAGGTGGAATAGTATACAATTTCAATAAGAGTGCAAAGTCAATTCAAGGGGACAAAGAAAATACCACAAAAATATACTTAATTTCAATACACAAGTTTCAGACAGAAATAACACCTGAACCTCAACAATACAGTAATTAATGATAAACACTCACTCTTAAACTCCCTGTAAAAGAAAACAATTACACAATTAAAGAAAGGTCATCAACACTAGCATACAAAAAGGGAAGAGGGTCCAGAAAGGATTGCAGCAAGGTTGGGGTGGCCCCAAGAGTATTGGACCACTCTTATACAAAGTAAATTGATTGGTAGAGCTCAGAGGGTGTATGTAACTCTAGAGGAGGATCTGTCATCAGATTATGAGTGTGTGAAGGCTATCGTCTTGAAGGCCTATGAGTTAGTCCCTGAAGCCTATAGGCAACGCTTCAGGAACTTGGAAAAAAGTAGGGAGCAAACTTTTATTGAATTTGCAAGATCGAAGGAACAATATGCTAGTGATTGGTTCAAGTCCAAGGAAGTGGTAAATTTTGAGAAATTGAAGGAATTAATGTTGGTGGAGGAGTTCAAGAGGTGTGTTCCGGATAAACTGAAGGTTCACCTCGAAGAGTTAAAGCTAGAGACCATTCAGGAGGTAGCCATCGCTAGTGATGAGTATTATTTGTCTCATAAGAGTGAGTTAGGGGGAGTAACAAAAATGGTGAAGTCCGGATGGGGTAAAGTAGGTAGGAATAATAATTTCAACAATAATAATAATTCTAACAATAATAATAATGCAGGGATGTTTACTAGAAATAATTATAGAGGTAATAATCAGGGCAATGCCAATACTAATATTAATTTTTCTCCTAACAGGAATAATAGACCTAAGATATATAATCCCGAGAAATTGAAAACATTGACGTGCTTCTTTTGCAATAAGAAGGGGCACGTAAAGAGCATGTGTTATGCATTTAGAAACTCACAAAATGCTAATGTTAGGCCAGTGATGGGTGTGGAAGAGAGAGAGAGAGAACCTACCCCAACAACATCTGCTGATCAATGACTACCTGGTTGTTTTGACAGATATTTGTCCTTCGGTAGTGTCTCTTTCGCCAATTCGTCCGAGAAAAGACGTGTGCGTATTTTGCGTGATACCGGTGCAGCTCAGTCTTTGATATTAAGGGAGGCATTACCTTGCAATTTTGTACCAAAAAGTGGGGAATTTGTGTTATTGGCTGGTTTTCCCGATACGGTAAAATCGTATGCCATGGAAAATTTTAATTTAATCTGCCCTTCCTTTGCAGGGAATTTGAAATTGGCCATCGTTGATAAATTTCCGGTTAAAAATGTTGATGTTGTGATAGGGAATGATGTTGCTCTGAAGAATATTACTTGTCCCATACTGATAAACCCTGATAGTGAAGTAGCAGCAGTTACTCGTTCTAGTGCTAGAATTGTTGACGCTGCAGAGTCAACAATTGATCTAGATTTAAGTAGTTTAGAACGTAGTGATAGCGTAGTTGTAGATCTTGGGATTTTGAAGGACAAACTGAATTGGACTATTGAAGAGCTAATCAAAGCTCAGAAAAAGGATTTTCGGGATCTCCCTATTGAGTCAGGTGAGGTGACTGATATAACCGGTCCCAAATTTAAAATAATTAATAATATTTTATATAGGTTGACTAGGCCTATGGAGGCTGATAACTTTGATTATGAAATTTTGAAACAGATAATGGTTCCATTTGTTTACAGGAATGAGTTGATATCATTGGCACATGAAAGTGGTTTGGCCGGACATTTTGGCATTCATAAGACTTCTGGCAAGTTGTTAATGAATTATTATTGGCCGAAGTTGAAGGCGGACGTAAAGAAGTTTGTCAATAGCTGTGATGTTTGTCAGAAGGTCGGTAAACCTAATCAGCTTATTCCAAAAGCGCCTCTATGTCCTATTCCAGTGGTTTCCGAACCTTTCACGGAGGTCATTATTGATATTGTTGGACCATTACCAAGGACTCGTAGTGGAAATGAATATATTTTGACTATCATGGATAGGATGTCTCGATATCCCGAGGCAATACCACTACGGACGATAAAAAGTGTTAAAATTGTAGATGTACTAATTGACTTTTTTACCAGGTTTGGGATGCCTAAAATTATTCAATCGGATTGTGGTTCTAATTTTGTTAGCAGGTATTTCAGAGATAAAATGGCAGAGTTAAATATAAAACATGTGACCTCTTCTCCATATCATCCAGAAAGTCAGGGAGCTCTGGAGAGATTTCATCAAACCCTGAAATCGATGGTAAAGAAATATTGTTGCCGATTTTCTCTCTCGCAGCGTTGAATATTAGTTGATTGACAGAGGGCTATGCAGTTATTAAAGGTAGTATCTGTATCGTTCTAATTATGGTGTGTGTGCTGTTGAAGTGGGCACGTAGTGAGTAGAAGTAAATGTATATTTAAGATTTATTAATCATGGTTTGTTTACAGAAGACTATAATGTTCTGGGTATATTATATGGGATCTTTAAGGTTAAAAGGTGAGGGTGATCACTGGTACTTTCTAATGATTGATTAATTAGATGGGTCATGGGCTCACGGGTCTGTAGCACAACACAGCCGTTTTTTAGGCGCTACAGGCTGGTGTATGAGTGGTACCCTACACTGAGTTAAGGTTAATCTACTAAGGTTTAGAGGTGTCAGGTACGATAAGGTTTATAATAAGCTAAGAAGAGATATAGGCACTAATCTGGTATTCTGTATTTTCAGGCTAATAATTACGCTTCATCAAGTTTGTTTGTTTGTTTGCGCAGGGGAGTCTTGTGGTGGTCTTCTCTGTGTCGTTCGGTGTGTGTGTATGTATTGGACACTATGGTGATAAGTGTGATATATAGCACTGAAATAGACATTGGTTTTTGTGATCAACATTTATTGCTAGTGAGTGATGTGTATCCCTGAAAATGAACAGTATATTGATTGTGGAAAAGGTTATAGCCTTTGGACTATATATACAGAATCCGGTTGTTAGTGCAATGACTCTTTATTAAGTTTATTAACGGTGTGAGTGATGGGAAATTTTTAGGTGGGGTATCTATTTATCGAATGGTGATGTTTTGCCTTTCTGGTTTTGGAAAGTTTTCCTGTGATTAGTATTAAGTTTAAGAGGTTGTTAGTATTTGTTATATATTGTTATATTTTGTTTTCCTTGTGAGCTGCAAACCTTGGTACTTGCCACCCTCTTTCCTTTTGTTTGTCATGTCTTTGCAGGTGGTTTAATGACTATTTTTTTTTTGTTATTTTATTACTTCAATATGTGATTAAATGTTAACGTACATTATGAAAAAAAAAAAAATTTAATTTTTTTTTTTTTTTGGTCGGGTGAGGAGGTGTAACTTAGTTGTCATTAATTTCTGAATTATTTAAGTTTTTAGACTTATAATGTTAAGTATAGAAGTGTTGTATTCTTTCTTTATTAGCTTTTTGTCTCCTCACCGGTGGTTATCTTGGTGTTTATTATTGGCTAACGACTATTTTATATTTTCAAGTTGTGTTGGTTACGTGGCAGCTCTCCTTCATTAACCGAGGTATGGAGGTTTTCGCTTGGAGGAGTTGGCCTCAGTGTGTTTCTGAGCCTCCAACCTTGAAGGGCACGATAATTGCTGCTGGATTTATTATATTCATCGCCATTACAGAGCTGCATTGTGAAGCTGTTTAGCTTTCCCAGGATATCCTCGCTCTGCATTAAGGATTTTTATCCTATATATATATAATACTGCCCTTGGTTCAGTAAAAGCCAAGGGGACCTCTCTGCCCCAAGGTAAAGATTTTGAACGTTATATTTGTGTGTCGGGACCACGACCTGTACGCCTGGGCGTTCTGCATTATTGAACCATTCACCACCATTGTTTTGGATCCGTGTTTTCTGCCACCTGAATTAAGCCATCCAGCTGGAGAGTTTATTGTCCTCTGAGGAGACCCCTAGAAGTGAATGAGGAATTTGTTAGGGATATTTAATGTGTGATTGTTAGGATATTCTTACTTTTCGTTTGCCTCCTCCTTTCTGGACCCTCTTCCCTTTTTGTATGCTAGTGTTGATGACCTTTCTTTAATTGTGTAATTGTTT
>NW_027169336.1:0-25000 GCF_036898095.1 Palaemon carinicauda
CAAACAATTACTCTCTCTCTCTCTCTCTCTCTCTCTCTCTCTCTCTCTCTCTCTCTCTGTGGAGGTAACCTTATTCCATATGCAAAATATTACTTGATGCTCTCTCTCTCTCTCTCTCTCTCTCTCTCTCTCTCTGGAGGTAACCTTAATTCATACGCAAAATATTACTTTCTCTCTCTCTCTCTCTCTCTCTCTCTCTCTCTCTCTCTCAAGGTAGCCTTATTTCATATACAACCACTTACACTCTCTCTCTCTCTCTCTCTCTCTCTCTCTCTCTCTCTCTCTCTCTCTCTCTCAAGGTAACCTTATTTCATATACAACCACTTACTCTCTCTCTCTCTCTCCTCTCTCTCTCTCTCTCTCTCTCTCTCTCTCTCTCTTAATGAAACCTCATTTGATATAAAAGAGCATGATGTAAAGTGTATGGAGAATATCAGATGAATTTGTCCGTATTTTCTCATCTTATTCAAAATTCTCGAATCTAACTACTTTTGTTTACTTCTGAATCATCAGTGATATTAAGGAAATGAAAAAGATATGGTAATGAGATGAGCAGAGTGTCGACGATTCTTCAAATAATTCACGAACATTAGGTTTGAAAACATAAAAAGTACCAGCGAGGAACTTTGAGGAATTAAAAAAAAAAGAAAAAAAAAGAAACATACATGATTTGTGAACAATACACTCTCGCCTGGTAATAGAAAATTCATCTAAGACTCTTATGGAAAAAGAAACAAATATCATGACCATCAGAAATATCACTTTCACAGTGCAACTTTTGCCCAGCAATGTGATTGGGCTCCAATTCCTCCCCGACTTTCTTATCTGAGATATCATGGACGCCTTATCTTTAATCTGACGGACAAAGGACATCCTCTCCCTGGCAAGGTTATTAATGACAGAGAAATCATACCATTAAAGTCAGTCAATGTCAAGCGGGAATATTTTGCATATTCACTTACAAATTAGCTCTTATATTATTGCATGAAATCGTTCAGTTGCATTATATTATTTCATTGCCCGATATCTTATCTGATCTCTTAAGATTTACCGTTAATTATTCGGCTCTCTTTTCTAGAAAGTTATAAATGAGGGAAAATATGCTTCTACTCTTACGTAAAGAATTTGTAGGTGGCTACACTTTTTATAAAAGTAAACGAAATCATGATAATTTCTCATCATATAAAGTTGGATAAGAAAGAAAAAAGTCACATTTAGTATCCTGTTAGCTTGACGTATAACCCAAAACTTTTTTTCTTGTTTATCCTTTTCTTACTTTACTCATTGGGCTATTTTCCCTATTGGAGCCCTTAGGCTTATAACATCCACCTTTTCTTAGGGTTTTATAAATAATAATAATAATAATAATAATAATAATAATAATAATAATAATAATAATAATAATAATATCTAACCTTTCTAATTGTTGTTTTATAAGGTATGATGTAAAATTAATTTAAACTTGGTGACTCAAATGAGTCACATAGCTTCAAAATGCCTATAAAAGTCTTAAACTCAATCACATAAGTTTTTCCTTCGCATTAAAACCAAGGATTTATGATTGTTTTGTTTGTTTATTAGTTTTGGCCGGACGTATTTTTGTGTTGGAGATCTATAAATTTAACCCTTACCAATCATCCGGAGATCTCTACTCCGGTGAAAAGACAGTACCTGTTACTCCAAGTGGTGCTGCTCAATGAATCACAATGACTACGAACCTTTCATGGACTCCTTGAAAATGTCTTATTATCAACAATTTAGTAAGATTCAATTAATTTTTATGGTATCATTGGGAAGGTAAATCATTCTTCTTTTTCACTTTACATTTATAATAGACGTACTACAAATACTTATCACACAGGAAGATGAAACTTTGTGTTATAATTCAGAAAAACATTCGGAAATAGGAATTTTCCCGGTCATTAATCCCCAATAATACAGTTACCTTTTATTTTTTCATCGTACAAAGTTTTCACGCAAAAAGCTTATGCATCAGTGCCCATCTCGATGATTTAGTAAACTGATTGCGAGTTTATTTTTTCACTTTTCAATCAATTTTGTTAAGAAATCCAACTATCTAAGCGTGAATTGGCGACGTTCATTTCCTAGTGAGGTCGCTAACGCACTTCTCAGAAATATCAATGGATGGGTTGCCAGTTACCAAAATAGAAACAAATTACTTAAAATTGTTAAAACATATGATATAGTTGAATGTTTAATTAAATTATGGTATATCAGGTAAAAATGATATAGAAAGAAATAAAAAATTAACCATTAAAGAAAGATTAAATGGAGTAATAAGGATTCCATGAATATTTCTAACGATATGGCAACTTTAGAACATTCAGAGGTATTTTACAATCGGTGTCCGAATCCATACCATCCATGCAAAACACAACTATAGCAAATCCAGCCACTTATCTCTTCGACATGAGAGAGAGAGAGAGAGAGAGAGAGAGAGAGAGAGACGGTCAAACCGGTGATACTCGTGCATCAGAATTACTTATTTTTATCATATTTTTATATGCATATAAGCAATTACTAAAAAGACTTATATCATCTACCCTTTATCAGTATTCATAATGGTATGAGACCTTATGCAGGATGACAGATTTCTACCCATATAGAAAAAATAGTGATTACCTATCAAGTAAGAATATGCGTACAGCCAAGGCTGTTTCGAGACGGCCTTGGTACAGCCAAGGCCAATATAGAGGCAATATTGGCCCTGGGTACAGCACAGTACATTATGTTGTTTGTGGTTTATGGCGATTAGCGACAAAAACACACACACACACACACACACACACACGTATATATATATATATATATATATATATATATATATATATATATATATATATATATATATATATATATATATATATATATATATATATATATAATATATATATATATATATATATACAGTGATACCTCTGATACGATACGAAAGTTTCTGCTAACGAAAAATTCGGGATGCGAAAAGTGATTCGAAGATTTTTATGCCCCAGGATACGGATAAAATTTCAGGATACGAAAACCTTACGAGATCCCAACTCTTCGCCGAGAGTAATTTTAAAAAGCGCGCGCCGCCAGACTTTGAACTTGGGTAGACTCACTTACAGCCTCCCGCTCACCCATTGGTTATCTCCCTACTCAGACGCTAGCTGACGCCATAAGATCCTGCTTTCCTATTGGTCGGCAACTATCCCAGCTTGCCTACGCACGGGCGTTCATCTCTCTCTCTCTCTTTTCGTTCCGACCGCGGTATCGTTAACAGACATTGTGTTGTGTTCTTTCGCTTGTTTGACTTTGTGTTAATATACAGTACATTCATACGCCACGTGTTATCGTTAATAAACTTTCGTTACTGTGCACTGTACTGTATTAGTGTTTACTATACATAGACTGTATATAACGTTACGTAGTGTATTATATTACGTATTACTGAAGCCATGGGTCCCAAGAATGTTGCCGAAGGAAAGAAGAAGAAGACGATGCTCTCGATGGAGACGAAACTTGAAATCGTTAAAAAGTACGAGTCTGGCATGCGTTTAAGTGCGATCGCCAAGGAGTATGGCCGGAATCCGTCTACGATAGGCACCATCCTGAAGCAGAAGGCGGCCATCAAAGCAGCAACACCTTCTAAGGGCGTCACTATTTTCTCCAACAAGAGAACGCACGTGCATGACGAGATGCTTCTTGTGTGGATCAAGGACAAAGAGATCTCAGGAGACACCATCACTGAGACTACAATTTGCCAGAAGGCCTCCGCCAATTTCGGTGATCTCGTGCGTGCTCAAGCCGAAGAAGGAGCAGGAGAAGGAACATCCCAGCAGGAACCCCCAGAGTTTAAGGCTTCTCGTGGGTGGTTTGAGAAGTTCAAGAAAAGGACTGGCATCCATTCAGTGGTACGGCATGGGGAGGCAGCCAGCTCGGACACGAAGGCTGCCGAAGCCTTTGTTAAAACGTTCGAGGAGTTGACTCTGCAGGAAGGCTACACTTCGCAGCAAGTTTTCAATTGCGACGAAACTGGGCTTTTCTGGAAGAAAATGCCTCGTCGGACATTCATCACGGCGGAGGAGAAGAGGCTACCCGGACATAAGCCTATGAAGGACAGGCTTACCCTTGCTTTTTGTGCAAACGCCAGTGGGGACTGCAAGATAAAGCCCCTGCTGGTGTACCATTCAGAAAATCCCCGAGCCTTCAAAGCCCACAAAGTTATTAAGGAGAACCTTCCCGTGATGTGGAAGGCGAATGCAAAAGCCTGGGTAACGAGGCAACTGTTCATTGATTGGGTGAATGTCTGCTTCGGTCCGACTGTCCGAAAATATTTGGAAGAAAAGCGCCTCCCTATGAAATGTCTGCTGGTGTTGGACAATGCTCCAGCTCACCCTCCTGGCCTCGAGGAATATCTTCTGGCCAAGTATTCCTTCATAAAGGTCCTGTATCTACCGCCTAACACCACCCCTCTCCTCCAGCCCATGGACCAGCAAGTTATTTCTAATTTTAAAAAATTGTACACGAAGCATCTCTTCAAGAGATGTTTCCAAGTCACAGAGAGTACAAACCTCACTCTGCGTGAATTTTGGAAAGATCACTTCAACATCGTGATATGCCTCAAACTCATCGATCTCACTTGGCAGGAAGTTTCGAGGCGTACCCTAAACTCATCTTGGAGGAAGCTGTGGCCCGATGCTGTCTCTGCACGAGACTTCGAGGGGTTCGGGAAGCCTGGAGGAGAAGCCGAGATCGTTGACGATCCTGAACCAATTCAGCAGTCTGAGGTGGCTGACATCGTACATCTTGGTACGTCCATGGGGCTGGAAGTTAGCGCGGAAGATATCGATGAACTTATCGAGGAGCACCATGAGGAGTTGACGACGGACGACTTGAAGGAGTTGGAGACGATGCAAGTGAGTGATGTTCAAGAGCAGTTCTCTAGCGGTGATGAGGAGGATGTTGCACCTTTGAAAACGGCAGACATTAAGGAAATTCTTGCATGTTTCCATAAAATGGCAGACTTCGTCGAAAAGGAACATCCAGAAAAAGTTTATACCAACTGTGCGCTTCAACACTGCAATGACGTTTGCCTAACGCATTTTAGAAATGTGTTGAAAAGTAGGCAGAAACAAGCTTCAATGGATAGTTTCTTATTAAAGAGGCCAGCGGTATTGGTAGGCCAAGACGAAGGTGAAAGTAAAGAAAAGAAACAGAAAAAAGAAAGAGATGAAGAAGTAGAAGGTGAAAGTAAAGAAAAAAAACAGAAAAAAGAAAGTGATGAAGAAGTAGAAGAGATTTAGAAAATAAGAAAAACGTAAAGTTATAAAAAGGTAAAAAAAAAAATTCAATTTTAAGTTTTATGTTACCGTTAAGTGTTAAAGTAATTTTTTCTTTCATTTTATAGTTTTCCATACGTAATGTTAAGTGTTAATTAATTCTGCCATTTTTTTTATTTTGTAAAGTTTAAGTGTTAATGTGTTAAGTGTGTAAATTACTGTACGTAGTCTGTCACTTGTTACGTTTTCTGCCTTATGCCATCCTCCTCTGCCGCGACTTCGCTATCGGACATCGTCTCACTCAAAAGGTAAGTTTCAACTTTTTTGTTACACTAATTAACTGTAACCTTTTTTTCAGAGTGTACAGGTACAGTATCAATCATTAATTTAGGTGTACGTACAGGTACAGTAACAATACACCTTCACTGATCTAAATGTTTTACGTACATACAGTACCGTAACTTTTATACAGTATCGTACCGTAGTAAAGAAAACGGACCGTTTTCTTTGGGCTTGGGGGGGATAACTTGGCTATAACTACGTACTGTACATTATTGAATAATCTCATAGTGGTTTCTGGAATGGATTAGGCTGTTTTTAACGGTTGTGTTAATTATTGAATGATAGAAATGGCTGCAATGCATGTTTATTACTACAGTTTAGCGTGTTTATGAAAGAAAAGGTGACTTTTTATAAGGCTTGGAACGGATTAGGCTATTTACATGTAAAACGCGACTCAGGATACGAAAACATCAGGATACGAAACCGCATCCTGAACGGATTAATTTCGTATCCTGAGGCATCACTGTATAAGTAAATATACATACCATGTATATATATATATATATATATATATATATATATATATATATATATATATATATATATATATATATATATATATATATATATATATATATATATATATATATATATATATACTTTACTGCATAGTATATACATACTGTATGTATATATATATATATATATATATATATATATATATATATATATATATATATATATATATATATATATATATATATATATATATATATATATATATATATATATATATATATATATATATATATATATATATATACACATATATATACATATATATATATATATATATATATATATATATATATATATATATATATATATATATATATATATATATATATATATATATATATATACTTTACTGCATAATATATACATACTGTATGTATATATGTATGTACATATGTAGGTCTATATAAAAATATATATATATATATATATATATATATATATATATATATATATATATATATATATATATATATATATATATATATATATACGTCTGTATGTCTGTTAGATCATACAACAGTTGTATACGGTTGCTTATGCGAATGTGTATACCGTGTGATATTTCTCAATTTGCTCCTTATACAAGAAAGTTTTGTAACTTTAGAATGTCAAGTAAACAAACGACATTGCCATCAAATAGACATGTCTTTACTTGTAGACCAAAACACTTGAAGGAAGATGCAGCAATTATGGGATAATCCCATATAAATTCCACTGTGGATTAAATTGGTCACTTTCGACCAAGAAAGGCCCAGGCCGAGACGCCCTTGGAACGGTTCACTATTCCTAATCCAGGCCACTAATCACCTCGCTGACTAATCATTTTCTTCATATGGTTCCTTTCGTCGTTTCCATTTTACTGAATTTTCGGCAAATATTTTATTTTACTGTTTAAATTTTAGTCAAATCAAACATTGGGTGTGATTGTTTTGTAACACACTTTCCATCATTAAATTAAAACCAGATATTGATAATATTCTTACAATAAAAACTGTAGGTTTTTACACAAACCTTTTTTATACACAAGGTATTGACAGTAAAGATTATTCTCTCTCTCTCTCTCTCTCTCTCTCTCTCTCTCTCTCTCTCTCTCTCTCTCTCTCTCTCTCTCTCTCTTTGTGCGTGGTAATGAACAGGCTACGTCATTACATTACTGGCAGTCTTATTGGTCTTTTCTAACTATTGATTTATATATATATATATATATATATATATATATATATATATATATATATATATATATATATATATATATATATATATATATATATATATATATATATATATATATATATATATATATATATACAGACACACACACAGACATATATATATATATATATATATATATATATATATATATATATATATATATATATATATATATATATATATATATATATATATATAAATATATATAGTTAGAGAAGACCAATAAGACTGCCAGTAATGTAATGACGTAGCCTGTTCATTACCACGCACAATTAATAGAAACAGTTTATGAACAAATTAGATCTTTTCGGTGGGCTACCAGAGGTAGCCTAAGTACTAGGACGACGTATTTTGCTTGGGCTACCACAGGTAGCCCATGGAGTGGAAAGGGTTAAACTTCAATATTGTGTTCGGAAGCGTTTTCAGACATGAAACAAATGTACTGGAATCAATTCTATTTGCTCATACCATTTCTGTATTGCTCAACTCAACCAGTCAGATGATTACTTGTTTTGATATTTTCCTATTTGATGTTTATTGAACATAAATTCTGGTTTCATCTCAATACTCGAACACAATAACAATTAGAATATTTACATAATTCAGAAAGGACACAACTGCCTTTATAGTTTATATTTCATCACTTCCAATATTCTACAAATAATTAAATTTGGCCTATCATCATTTCCAAATTTGAGAATTGTATCTGCCTATTTTATTCGTCCTTAAAATGCTTTAGGAATACCAAATATTGCTCATGATCTAAGACTTAAATAAATATTTTTACAAGATACAGTATTAGATTGAAGGTGAATCCGATTCTATTAGATTAGATACTTATAAGAATTTCATGGCTACATTAAAGATTTTGTTTTTTTCTTTTGTACGTGGTTATACATTTATTTCTCTTCAATAAAAACCAGTTATTTCTAATAAAATGGACAATAAACTACCCAATACAATACAGTGTTCATTTCGCATTCTCAACAATTCAAGTGGAGCAAAGTGATATACTGTGAGCATTTGGGTCCCAAACAGGATATAATGGATGATCTTAGTAACAATATTTGTGAATGATACAATGAACTTAATAGTAATACCGAATACAGAGCAATAAAGAATACGTAGTAGACCATAACACAAGGGTATAATGCAGGCGAGATCTAGCTTCTGGAATATATGTTACAATGATTCCATGCAAGGTAACCCCAATAAGTTGCACAATAAAATAGTCATGAATTACTGAGGTTTTCCTCTTTTGCGAGGTCCTTTATATTTTTACTTGCTCAAACAATGGGAAGGAATTACTTCTTTTCACTGGAATATAATAAGCGATAAAAGTCATTATTATAAACAGAGAGATTTATTTTTCGAAACTTGGAGCCTTGGTATGTTTTTGGTATATTTTTGAGTGATGTGAAGTGAACATTAACTATATTTGTGATTTCACCTGTTGCGAGGTTATTTTTATATTTTCTGTGTTAAAACATATCCTAAAACGGCCCTTTTGCCAAACATTCCCTATAACTTCAATCGAAAACTTACCTTCACCAAATAGTCTCCATTTCAAAACGTTACCAACAAATTTAGTTAAAAATATTTCCTGGATAACAACTCCCCATGGAAAAAAGAAAAGAGAAAAAATGCCTTTTGAACTACTCTCCTGCAAAGATTTTTCCAACCCGAACATATTCATATCAAAACATTTCCAACAATTGTAATTGGAAATGTCCTTTTGCCAAAATATCCTCATCCACTGTCAATGAAGATATCACGAGTCAAAAAATTACTTGGTTAAGAATGTTTTCCTAAAAACACATACCTCTGCCATAGCATTCAAAACAACTGTCATTAAGAAATAAAAGACTCAGTAGCCTAGCAAGTCAAAAAAGAAAAAATAATATAAGAATATTCACCTTCATGTTCAAATACGATATATTTTCCTCATGCAGTACAATGTCATTCTAGATATTCAAATGTTTCTCCATTTCTATAACGGTTCATTATTGCTCTGGTACCGGTATAGAGTCAGTTTTAATTTTACTTTCAAATACGCAATGAACCTCTTGAAAATATTTCAAATAGATGGCATTAAGAAAGGAAAGTTAATAATAGTAATACAATTCATAACTTAAATTTCAATATATACAAATATGTAGAACATATGAATAGTCAAACTTCCATAGAAAAATTATTATCACACATGCACACACAGAAATAGACACATCTGTACTGTATATATATGAATATATATATATATATATATATATATATATATATATATATATATATATATATATATATATATATATATATATATATATATATATATATATGTATATATATATATATATATATATATATATATATATATATATATATATATATATATATATATATAATTTTACATAAATATATATATATATATATATATATATATAGATATATATATATATATATATATATATATATATATATATATATATATATATATATATATATATATATATATATATATATATATATAATTTTACATAAATATGTATACATATATATATATATATATATATATAAATATATATATATATATATATATATATATATATATATATATATATATATATATATATATATATATATATATATATATATATATATATATATATATAGATAGATAGATAGATAGATATATAGATAGATATATTTATATATACACGAATACGAACACACATACACACAAACACACACACACACACACACACACATATATATATATATATATATATATATATATATATATATATATATATATATATATATATATATATATATTTATATAGATAGAAAGAAAGATAGATAGATAGATAGATATATAAATAGATAGATACATATATTTATATATACATACACACACACACACACACACACACACACATATATATATATATATATATATATATATATATATATATATATATATATATATATATATATATACATATATATATATATATATATATATATATATATATATATATATATATATATATATATATATATATATATATATATATATGTATATATATGTATATATATATATATATATATATATATATATATATATATATATATATATATATATATATATATATATATATATATATATATATATATATATATATGTGTGTGTGTGTGTGTGTGTGTGTGTATATATATATATATATATATATATATATATATATATATATATATATATATATATATATATATATATAGTTTTGGTAACCGAATCTCTTATACTTATCCAATCGAGATACCTAATGTATATATGATATCTGCATTATCCTTTGTTATAGTTCAGAAATATGTTTCCAATTTGCAAGAAAGTTAGAAGATGAATGCCCATCTGTTCTTTTGATAAATGGAAGTCGACCGAGCCTTGCCATATAAAGCCCTGTGCAACCTGAGGACAAAGGGCCATATGCAGCCCATCAAGTCTTTCACTGCGGCCCTTACTCCTAAAAACAAACAAGTTATAGTTCGGCCCTCAGAGAGAGAGAGAGAGAGAGAGAGAGAGAGAGTATGTGTCACCAACTAAAGCCCACCGAAGGTTTGACTAAATTCATATTCTTGTGTACTAATTTTACCATCTTTTTTTTTTTATTTCATACACTAATGTACCGATTTTAATTATACTCTACAAGAACAGAAATAACATATTACATAAAATTTTCCATCATTTGTACATATTAGATTGAATGACCCTTTTCGTCTGTCTGTGAGCCTGACACGTATGACACGTGTGTTCCCGCCTAACAGTTCTGCTGACTATTGCCTCATTTAATATTCTGAATAATGATGTATGACATGCATCTTTGTTCAGGGCATTAATTTTGTTTTGAATCTAATCTAGATGAAAAATTTGACTGATTCTAGTGTTTTAGGTATAAGTGTTTATTTATGCTGAATAATGTAGTAGAAAATGAAAAGTGAGTAGCAATTAAAAATTTTCCTACTCCTCACACTTTTGTATGGATATTCCATCAAATCTGATCATTGATCTAATAATGCTCCAATTTTTACAATACAAATCATAGGATTAGTTCTCTGTTGCTTGCATGGGACAATATTGGAAATACCACACATGACTCTTATTTATGAGATTTTTTTTCTTCATTTGTAAACAGTTGTAACACCTGCGTTTCCACACCATCCCCACTCCTCTTTCGGCAAAATCTACCCAGTGCACTCTCTTTCCCAAGACTGACCTCCCCCTTGGATCTTACAGGCCAATAACAAAGTTTTAAGGCGGGTTTCAGAGCTTCACCCTGCCAATCTCTTGTTGGATGTATTCCGCTCCCTCTATTGCTCTTCCTACATGACCTGTAAAGGGATATAACCTGATTTTTCACTATAAGATGTCTTTGGGTGGTGGCCCTGATAAGTTTTTATGGATTTCCACGGGTACTGATGGAAGACTGAGCCTGCGTCCAGAGTTCAACCTACAAGCCCTAGCTCTGCCCAAGCACCAAAGCAATCTAGCTATTTCCTTCTAGCGAATTCAGATTTAAGCAATGTTCTCCTTGTGTTTATTGTTCCTGTCATAAAAGTGTTATTTCTTTCAGGATAAAAATACAAGTTGAAACTAAAGAAACGTGTTATTATTATACTCGATGTGATGAAGAAGAAAACCAGCAAACTTAAAAATACCTATCCCTCCATAGGAGATTAGTGAGAGATAATTTAATTACTAACTATAATCACATTAACCCCACAATAGTACTTCGAGCCTAGTTAATTGCAAAACCCTTCCTGGGTTATGATATCCAGCGGAAACGAACCGCAAGAGTTATGTGTAAGGTCCTGTGTGCAGTCTACTGTAGAGTCTTGTACCAACCGTGTTACACACAATTGTATATAATTCCTTTTGTATATATTATGCTTGTATCTTCGCTCCTCCCTCGCATTAAAAAGAACCTGAATGATCATGTCTCCGGTTTTGCTCTGTATCATTGTCTGTCTCTCGAACATGTCACGTCCTGTTGCCTTGAGGTTTTGTATATAAAGCAGAGTGTTCCTTAATAAATAACTCAGTCGTTTCCAATCTGCCTTTGAGTTCACACCCTTACTCGGCACCGTCACATTGGTGACCCCGGAAGTCGACTCGCTCCCACTGCCTTCCACCCCTACCTCCCTCGCCCCTCCATCGTTGGTACTATGACAGAGACAGACTCTACTGCAGTTGGCGCCGCGGCCGCACCATTGAAAATTTCATCGTTCGCCAGCAGAGAAGCATTCGCTTGGTTTCAACGCGCTGAAGTCCACTTTCGTATCAGGGGCGTGACTCGCTCAACCACCAAAGCGGATTATGTTCTCGCGGCGATACCTGAGGACACCTTCCCAGAAATATCCGACTGGCTTTGTGAACAAGGAGACACCCCAATAGCGTATGACGCCCTTAAATCATACCTTCCGCAGCAGTACACGCCGTCGCCAGCCGCCCGCATAGCAAAGCTTTTTCAGCTCTCGCAGCAACCGTTGGGGGACCAAAGGGCTTCGCTTGCCCTCAGGGAAATGACCAGTATCGCTCGCCTTCAACCTGCCGCAGACGGCTCTCCTCGCGAGGTGAACCTACTCCGGGCCCTTTGGATACGCCGTTTACCTGAACCTGTGCGCGCTGCCATACCCGATGTCGATAGTTTACCCATAAAGGACTTGATGACCGAAGCCGATGCCCTTATGGACAGCCACTTCAAGACCTCCATCAACGCCTCCACCCCTGACGACGAGGATGCCTATTCAACGTCAACCGAAGCTGACATGAATGCCGTAGGACATACACGCCTACCCCGTGACGTGCCGAAGCGCCGCCCACCACCCACCAATTGCTAGCGCCCCAACGAACGACTTCTACAGCCACGTACTACCTCCCATCCGCCGCAGTTTTGCTACTACCACTTCAGATTCGGGGCAACCGCGAAGAACTGTGCCAATGATTGTCAGTGGCCAAAAAACGTGTAAGTAGGCCATCGCTTGTGGCGGTGGCCTCCCATGTTTCTAATCTTTTCTTTTTACAGGATGCAGGAACGGGCGTGCGATTTGTGGTAGACACAGGTGCTCGTCGTTCTCTTTTGCCAAGGAAACTCTTCAAGGCACAACGTAGTCTGTCTACATCTGCCGACGTCCGCTTGGTAGCTGCCAACGGATCTGCGATACCCACCTACGGTTACGAGAGCCTCACATTATCGTTCGGAAATGGTAAATTCAATTGGAAGTTTCTCGTTGCTGACGTCACAATGCCAATCCTCGGTGCGGATTTCCTCTCTCATTTCCACCTTCTGGTCGATGTCGCCCACCGACGATTGGTCAACGCAAACTCGTACTTGTCGACACCTCTTCAACCCGCCCCCTCTAACCTCGCTCTCCACATCAGCGTACCCACGGATGCCTTCGCCCACCTCCTCACGTCGACCCGGAAGTTTTCCGTCCAGAACTTCGCTAAACGCCCACGGTTCCTGAAAAGCACGGTATTTATCACCACATCAAGACGACGGGACCCCCAGTCTTCGCAAAATTCAGACGTCTGACACCGGAACGATTGGCAGCCGCCAAACAGACGTTCGCTGAAATGGAGAAAATGGGCCTTTGCTAAAAGGCCTACAGCCCATGGTCGTCACCCTTACACATCGTTCCGAAGAAAGACGGCTCCCTCCGTCCGTGCGGGGATTACAGGCGCCTGAACATGCAAACAGAACCGGATCACTACCCCCTCCCAAACATTGCCGATGTAACCTCCTACCTTCACAAAGCGAAGGTTTTCTCTACGCTCGACCTCCTGAAGGGGTATTATCAGGTGCCTATGAACCCAGAAGACACCCTCAAGACCGCCATCACCACTCCGTTTGGCACATACACCTTCAATTACTCTTGTTTTGGCCTTCGTAATGCTGGGACAACGTTTCAACGTCTCATTGATGGCATCTTAGTTGACCTCCATTTCTGTGTATGTTATGTGGACGACATACTTGTGTTCACCTTCTCAAAAGAGGAACACCTCCGTCACCTGCGCATCGTGCTCGACCTCCTGCAACAAAATGGCCTTGTAGTCCGGTACGACAAGTGTACCTTTGGCGCCAACGAAGTGTCGTTCTTAGGGCACCGTATCACTCCTGAAGGAGTCCATCCCCTCCCTGAGAAGGTAGCAGCCGTTCAGAATTTCCCCACGCCCTCGACAGTCAAAGCTCTGCAGGAATTCTTGGGCATGATCAACTATTATCACCGTTTTCTGCCAGCCATTGCCACCACTCTTGCTCCTCTCTAAACCTCCCTCAAGGGCAAGCCAAAGGACTTGATGTGGGGTCCCCTTCAAGAAGCAGCCTTCTGCAATGCAAAGAAGGCCCTATCAACTGCTGCGGCTCTCACTTTTCCTATCCCACACGCCCCTCTCCTTCTCTCCACCGATGCCAGCGACGTCGCTATTGGTGCAGTACTCGAGCAGGTGGTCAAAGGCTCGCCCCGCCCATTGGCCTTCTTCAGCAGAAAACTGTCCAAGGCAGAATCGGGTTATTCTACCTTCGATCGAGAATTGCTGGCGGTGCACTTGGCTGTCTGTCACTTTCGCCATTTCTTAGAAGGTACGCCCTTCGTCATTCGCACAGACCACATGCCTCTTGTGCACGCCTTCACTCGACAGTCTGACGCCTGATCCGCCAGTCAACGCCGACATCTCTCCGCCGTGGCTGAATACAATTGCACCCTCCAATATGTCCCTGGGAAAATTAATCCCGTTGCCGATGCCCTGTCAAGAAACACGTTGGCTGCCATTCAACTGGGATTGGATTACAACGCCCTGGCTGAAGCCCAACGACAGGATCCAAAGTATCAAGCTTGTAGGACATCCTACATGTCCCTCCGTTGGGAGGATTTTCCCCTCAAAGAATCCAACACCACCCTCCTCTGTGACGTCAGTACTGGTAGACCGCGACCTTGGATTCCTGCTCCCATGCGCCGACAGGTGTTTGATTTCATCCACGGCCTTTCACATCCCTCGTGCCGTTCTACTGCACAGCTGCTGAAGGCAAAGTTCATTTGGCACGGCATTTCTAAGGATGCTAAGGATTGGGTCCGTGCCTGTACTTCTTGCCAAACTTCCAAAGTACATCGACACACGGATTCAGGAGTGGGTACCTTTCCTCAACCTCAGCGTCGTTTCGCACACATTCATGTCGACGTTGTAGGCCCCCTACCCTCATCACAAGGACATCGTTACCTGTTTACCGTCATCGACCGCTCCACTCGTTGGCCTGAAGCCATTCCCATTGAAACTGCAACGTCCACCTCATGTACGTCTGCCTTACTCTCTGGAAGGATTGCAAGATTTGGTATCCCTGAGCATATTACTTCTGACAGGGGAATCACTTTCACCTCTCAATTGTGGACGTCATTAGCGAATCTCCTGGGCATCACCCTACATCAGAAAACGGCCTACAACCCCGCTGCCAATAGAATGGTTGAACGTTTTCATCGCACCCTCAAAGCAGCTTTGATGTCCCGCTGCAAGGATTGAAACTGGTTTACTCAGCTTCCCTGGGTCCTCCTTGGACTAAGGACCACTCGTAAAGACGCCCTTGACGTCTCGGCAGCCGAAATGGTGTATGGCAACCCGTTGGTCGTCCCTGCCGAGTTTTTTCCTTCTACAACCTCCTCCGACGATCTCCAGCGCATACGTCACGTCGTGGGAAAATTTACTCCGTACCGCCAGACTTACAAGCCCCCAGCGAAGCATCACATACCAACGGACTTGCACTCTGTAACGCACGTCTTCCTGCGCAACGACACCAGCAAGCCACCACCAACGCCCCCTTACACGGGCCCTTTCCTTGTGATCCAACGCAGTCCGAAAACATTCCTCCTAAACATTTGGGGCAAAGAAGACTTGGTCTCCATTGATCATCTAAAACCTGCTTATCTTCTGCCAGATGACCCGCCTACAGTTCGCCTCTCTAGATCAGGGCGCCCTATTTAACATGTACAGTATGTAATTTTTAGGGGGGGAGCCATGTACCACCCGTGTTTCACACAATTGTACATAGTTCCTTTTGTATATATTATGCTTGTATCTTCGCTCCTCCCTCGCACTAAAAAGAACCTGAATGATCATGTCTCCGGTTTTGCTCTGTATCATTGTCTGTCTCTCGAACATGTCACGTCCTGTTGCCTTGAGGTTTTGTATATAAAGCAGAGTGTTCCTTAATAAATAACTCAGTCGTTTCCAATCTGCCTTTGAGTTCACACCCTTACTTGGCACCGTCACAGTCTCTAGACTCGGTTTATAAGACGAAAGTCGGTCCTACGGTTATATCAGCTCACTACATTTCTGTTGTAATATCACACACATACACACACACACACACACACACACACACACATATATATATATATATATATATATATATATATATATATATATATATATATATATATATATATATATATATATATATATTCGCTTATGTATATAACTCTCTATATTGAAAGATGTAAAGAGAGCCTTTTTATTAACTACTAATCTGTTGGGTGGATAGCCGACCTAATTGATTCATAATCTATTGTAACATATTTTAAATCACATCATTTATTTTCAACAGACATTTAAACACCCCTTGATTGCTGCTAATATTATCCTTTTTCATAAATATTACTTTGAAATGATCTTGACTGTTGTCACTTTTTAATTAGTTTATAGACCAGGGACAAAAAACGATAGTTTGATATCTCGATTAGAGAATTAGTGAATCTTCTTATAGGTGATGAACAGGCAAATATTTATTGCTTAATATGGAATTAATAGGGACATTATTACGAGAGCACCATCACCTTTTTTTACGTTACAGTGTAAGGTAAGTGACTTTCATTTATTATTTACATTTGAATTTTCATACTCAGCCAACCACTAAAATGTTTTGGGTACTCAATGAATCGTAAAAAGACTTTTATGTAGGCAAGTCTTAATCAATCAAACATCATACATTCAAACTTGGTTCAGAGTATGGTTTCATAATCTATCTGTTGATCTTGTCATTGTGTTTTGGGTCCTCATTTTTCGTATTTTGCTTTTTTTTTTAATTTTTGTGTTACCTTCATTCATCTGTTCTTCTTCCACGGGGTGCTGTTTTACAAGCTGGAGCATATTAGCTTGTCGCTGGAAAATGTTCTTTTTGTCTTTTATCTAAGTCAATCATTTATAACAAAATCTGAATTTCCTTTTATTATATCTGCATCTTCAATACTTCTAATCAGTCACATCTAAGCTCCTTTTAAATAAAGGTTCACATAAGAATTCTTACTGCTGTCCAATTGGAAGAAAAATATGGGAAACTTACGACTGATGTTCGAGATGTCTCCCGTATTTCATATCAGATAAAGATAATATTGAAAATATTATGATATCTCCCATGGCTTTTGATTTAGGGGTTGAACAGGTTTAAAGTTAAGGATATTTTTGTTTCTGTTTTTATAAATTATTTATTAATTCAATATAACCATACGTATCTAGAAACTTGTTATATTTTAAATTATCTAAAATTATATCTTGGTTTAAAAAGATTTTACACTAAGAAATAATAGATAAAAAGAAAAAAACAAGGAAAACAAAATTGTTATTTTAAACTACCAGATTTTGTTTTTCTGGAAGTCTAAATTAATGACAGTTGAGTTAGATGTATTTCAGTACTAAAATAAATAAAAAACTCCTCAAAAAGATATTAGGATATGTGGCCAATTTGATTAATTTTCTTCTCATATCTATAAAGGAAACCAATAGTTCCGTGTCTTTAAAACTTGGTGTAGAATTATAATTCATTTCATATAATTATGAAAAACTGCATAAAAAGCGTTGCATAAATAAAGTCTATCTATGATGAACCTATGCAGCTCTATTAGATACATATACAATAACCAATAATTCTTTTTGCAGATAAATCGACTCTGTAAAAATATATACGTGTGTTTTATTAAATTAAAGTGGTCTACCATTTACTTAACCAATAACCTCTGTATTATCAGTAATAATCCTTATCTATTTCTTGGTTTATTAATGAGTTTAGAAAGTTTTATCTCTTGAGATTCACTTAGATTTTCGTTAAACCATACTTCAGTTTGCCTCTCCTCACCTTACTATTATGTCACTTGAATTTCGTGTTTCTATATTATATAATTCTTATTAAGGTTATGAGACTGGGAAGTAGATACAGAATGAAGCAAACTGCACTCATGGTGTGGAAAAATG
Source organism: Palaemon carinicauda (assembly GCF_036898095.1). Lineage (NCBI taxonomy): Eukaryota > Metazoa > Arthropoda > Malacostraca > Decapoda > Palaemonidae > Palaemon > Palaemon carinicauda. The sequence continues at coordinate 18,643 of NW_027169336.1, forward strand.
TCAAAAATCATACTTTATTGCCTGACAGACACCTTTTATAAGTTACAAGTTTCAATGCAAATACATATCATTGCTATCAGACATATAGCCCAGGCAAAAGTATGTTATATAGCCAATAGCAAAGGCCTGGACTCTATAGCCCTATTATTATTATTATTATTATTATTATTATTATTATTATTATTATTATTATTATTATTATTATTATTATTATTATTATTATTATTATTATTCACAGTCAACATAAACTAGTTGTTTATAGTGTTGGATTCCTATTTAAATCCATCTTCCTTAGGAATCCATCACAGTCTTTATTATTATTATTATTATTATTATTATTATTATTATTATTATTATTATTATTATTATTATTATTATTATTATTATTATTATTATTATTATTATTACTATCAATAATCCATCTCCACGTTTCGTTGTTTCTATTTCCTCGTGAAAATTATAGAGAAGTGAAGTGAAGTGAAAGAGAGAATTTAGGAAACTATAACCATCAACGAGACTCGGCTATGCAAAAGGGAAGAAAATATAAAGTTTTTGAAACGAAATAATTTTCTAAAATGAAAAATGAACTTATAAAAAGGGTGACCTACTTGTAAGTAGAATGAGAAAAAAAGCTAATGTATAGAAATGTAAATAAGAACTATCACCTATAGAGAGAGAGAGAGAGAGAGAGAGAGAGAGAGAGAGAGAGAGAGAGAGAGAGAGAGAGAGAGAGAGAGAGAGAGAGAGAGAGAGAGAGAGTAGGTGTCGTTTAGTCATTCTTGTACGCAAAACTATTAGAATACCAACGTGGTCAAAATCTACTTATCTTTGCGGAAAAACACATTGATAAACAAACCAATCATTGTAAGGTAAACTAATACCTTTTATTCATTTAATTCTCTATAATTCTAATTACCTGTTTTATTGATATAAAAAACAAAAATATACATAACGCATAGTTTTTCCTGTAGATATAGATGTATATTTTCATACAAAATGTACAGTAGTTATTATCACAAATATTATATTGTTCAAAAACAAAATATGTATATTAGATTTTCATTTGATATCATCATATAAAATACTTAACACAAGGATTTTTTTTTTTTTGTAATTAATGTAATAGCATAACAATATGAAACTATGAACATATAATTATCATTGTAATTAAATCAGGGAATTCATCATGATCTTTGGCTATGTCTTTATCCTATAAAATGAATACGTTCGGAAATCGAAGTGACAAAACAGATTGTTCTTTGGAAGCAATCACGCTAAAGCGCAAATAAAAGCAACAACCGGCCAGGTTTGTATTGTGCCAAACAGATTGTAAATCAGAATAATCCACAATACATTTATTCAGTCAGATATTGCAACAATAGAGGGTTAAGGAATCTATAATAAGTATTCTTTTTATCAGGTCCGCTGTTAGAAAATAGTTCACTTCCTAATTCAGTTATTTAGATACAGACAATGATTGCACTATTTCCCAATGGTGAATTCAGACATCTATATAGACCGATGAAGTACATTTCTAACCAGACTAAGAGGAAAACGCAATAGATATTCTTTGAATTGTAGCATTCCAACAATTTACGAGAAGCGCATATAATACATTTATCAATAACTTATTCATTTGTGTTTAGCTCTGTGGTGCAGTGATAATTTTTACCATTTTTTCCTTTCTCTTGAAATTGTTTCATTTGAGGTCAAAATAGTAAAGGATTAGTTTAGATTTTAATTCATTAGAAATGTCATTGAATTCTGGTTTTCTTTTCAGGTTGAGTTTCCCTAAAGCAATTATTAAGTTCCCAAAACAATAATAGTTTAATTATGATTTAAGGAGAACGTGAGTTAAGGCTTCTGAAACGGTTTCAGATAAGCTTTCAAGTCTTTTCCTTAATGACCTAAAAATATTCTGAATATTTATTATTATATATGAAAAATGCTAAATCCGTACTCGAAGTACCTGGCCACTTCAGTAACGATGGAGAAATAGAGTAAAGGATTTTTTTTTTCTTTACTACATTAGAGATTTTCAGAATGTACAACAAAGGTGAATTTTTTATCAAGCTTGGAAGTCAAATCTGCATAAGATATGCAAGAGATGGATCAATCTACATATAATCTTAAACTGAACTTCTATTGCAGAGTAAGTTATTATTATGTCTTCCTTTTCAGTTGGGTTCCTGGACTACATTGCTACTAAGTTCCTAAAGTCTCTGGGAGGTATTTTGTGGATTGCTGGTTGAGGGACTGATGAGGCGGGAATTCTACTTCATCCACATATTTCATATGTGAATGATGTTAAAGAAAACACTTAATCATAAGAAAAGATATTATTTCTGCTTCAATTTGCAAAAGTGCAGTTTTGGTTTACATAGAGATATATTTTATTATATATCCATATATTCCCATATTCTAATAAAGATACAAAGCTATTAACAGAAGCAGGAATATATATGGAAAGCTGTTTAATCTCATGTCTATGAGAAAAAATGTCTTCTTTGGAAATAAAATCTATAAATTATAAAAAATCAACAAAGTATGAAAACGTACCAGAATTCATACACATGCAGATGTGAACAATAACATGAGAAAATTTAATTAATTTATCGAGGAACAATCAATTGAATTTAACTTAACGCAAAGAAAATTGAATAAATCAAGCCGATAAAAAAAAGGTATGCAAAATTATATGAGAAAAATAGAATAAGCGAGGAAGAAAAAAAGAAAAGGTTAGGAAAAGTCTGCAGGATATGTTGATGAAGGAAGTGCAGCGTAAAAGACTTCCGACATGAGTTTCATGTTCATTTTGAGAGGCTTTTTCGGTAGAAAATCATCTTCGTTATCAAGAAAGTTGTCCTCATAGACCCCATTTCACACCAATCACGAAAGTCTGAGCTAAAGGTGTATTTTTAGTGTTTATTTTATTTATGTGGCTGCTGCTACTAAATATCAAAAAGATTGTAACACTTTTGATGGCATCTTATTTGTCATTTTTGTTTTGGTAATGCTGATTTTTTTTCCTATCTACTTTCCGTTTTTCGATTCAATTTTTTTTTTTTTTTTACGCTCATTTACAATCATATTCATCTATCCCCATATGCACGATTTTATTGTCGGGATGTCTGAATATTATCAAATTTATTTTCATTTTTTCCACGTTTTCTCTTATGACACGTAAATTTTGTTGTTTGCAGAAATCATTCCGTCAATAACCTTTTTCTTTTCATTTAAATATTTACTAATTTTTTTTATATACTTTTTATATATATATATATATATATATATATATATATATATATATATATATATATATATATATATATATATATATTTTTCATTCTGTCAACTTATGTTAAGATAAGGCTGCTAGCAAGTGATTGGGTTATTTGACTGGCCACATAGAAGTATGTTAGGTCCCCTCTCTGGTTACGGCTCATTTTCACTTTGACTACAAATACATCGAATAGTCTTCCCTATTCTATACATATTCTCTGTCTAAATACATCTGACCACACTGAGTTTACCAAACAAGTATTCTTCACTCAAGGGGTTAATTACTGCACTCTAAATGTTTAGTAGTTATTTTTCGTGAAGGAGAGTCCAAACTCAAACCATTGTTATCTCACCTTGGGTTGTGCCATAGCCTCTACACTATGGTCTTCCACTGTCTTGAGGTAAAGTTCTCTTGCTTAAAGGTACACTCGGGCATACTGTTCTGTCTTATTTATTTTCCTCTTGTTATTTTCAAGTTTTTTTATAGTTTATGTATGAGAGATTTATTTCAATGTTATTTTTATTCGTAAGCTTCTCTTTTAGTTTATTTCCTTATTTCTTGTCCTCACTGAATGATTCCCCCTACCAGTGGCCTTAGGCTTATAGCACCCAGCTTTTTCTTAGGGTTGTAGCTTAGCCAATAATAATAATAATAATAATAATAATAATAATAATAATAATAATGGTTTTATGAATGAAAGAGATTAATCGATACCTGCATAAAATAAACTAATAATTATTGACTATATTGCCAAATCTGTAAGGATAAATGTACCCATGTATGATATATATATATATATATATATATATATATATATATATATATATATATATATATATATATATATATATATATATATATATATATAAATATTTATATATATATATATATATATATATATATATATATATATATATATATATATATATATATATATATATATATATATATAATTGTTTGTCTGATTGTTTTCTCACTCCCAATTCATACATAATTCGAAATCACTTCCTCTTTTCCGTTAGCACTATTAGCGACATCGATCCCTGACTGATTAAAACTATTGTTATATGAGCAAAACAAGAGAAAAAAATGCATAAAAACCACACTGAGGCTGTAAAGAAGGTTTGTTGATGGCCTTTTTTTTCCTAGCTAAGGAGTAAAACAAAATGAGCCTGTGTTATTGATCGGGCCAATTTTGAAAAAATACTTCATCCATAGAATCAATAGGTACCATGTGTATATATGATTTCTTTCTCAAACTAATCAGATTTTCCCTCTTTGATCATACCTTGATTAGTACCTCCTTCAAAAAATATAACAGAATATTACCAGATCAAAAACTAATTTGATTAATCTTAGAAGTCAAGGAAATATGGCTCTTCTTCTTCTTCTTCTTCTTCTTCTTCTTCTTCTTCTTCTTCTTATTATTATTATTATTATTATTATTATTATTATTATTATTATTATTACTATTATTATTATTATTATTATTATTATTATTATTATTATTATTAGATAAGGTATAAGCAGAATGCTATAAAAACAAATTCTCCAACAGTGCAAATAGCCCAGTGAGGAAAGGAAATAATGAAAGAGACAAAATAATGTGCCTGGGTAGAATCTACAGTGAAAGTACTTGATGCACATTTATCATGAAATCCCTTTCAACCATCATATATTTACTGTATTCTTAATAACGAAGAAGAAATAAAAGCTTAAAGTGAAGAAGAATACAAGAAAAAAGTGAGATGATGAAAAGCGGAGAACGTAAAAATTTTGGACTCCAATTCCAAAGTTATTTTGATACGTTTTCCATAAGGAATATCATATTTTCCAAAAAGTTTCTGCTGAGGAATCTGATTCAGACCAAAGGTTTTCTCACCGAGGGAAACTCAGCGAAGAGTGAGTTCTAAAGTATTCAGATTTTCTTTTGCAGGCTTTAACAATCCCTCAAGGCTTTTGATGATATCACATATGCCTCCATCACCTAATTCGTTCCCAAGGTTTCTCAACATATAGTTCGTTTTACATTTGTCTACAAGAATACATAATCCCGAAATAAGATAGCTCATTTGAAGCAATAGTGTAATTCCGCTTTTATAGTAATGAATTTATATTTTCTTTATGTTTTTCTTTTTTCACCGCTTTTGGATATATACATACATACACACACACATACATACATATATACATACATACATACATACATACATACATACATACGCTTTGATATGAACCTTGAAGAAATTTTGAAATGCTCATAATACTTTTCCTGGCCGACGTTGGATGAAAGCAACTTCATTTTCATAATTATCTTGCCTGATAGGCATGACTGAAAGATCTGCAGCAATACCTTCCGTGTAAGAGATGTAATATCTTAGTTTTAGTAGATTTCTACGTCTGTGGAACATCTTTATTGCTACTTGCTGAGGCAATGTCTTATTTCAGTAAGTCCAGCCTGAACTTCATATTATTAGCACTTGTGCCAGTTGGCACGTAAAGAGGAAGCTTATAGTCCTATAAATAGATGCAGGGACCATATATGTGAAGGAGATATGTTAATAATTTACAATTCGAAGACGAGAAACATAAGCCTTCCATAATCTAATCTTACTAACCAAAGAAAATCATAGAAAATAATAATTTGAATCAACTTCTAAATGAAGATATGTTTTTAAAGCTTGAATTAATAGTTTTAGGTTGTATCATGAAAATAAGCTATACCGCAAAATATATGTTCTTCTAGATATAATTAATAGTTTTAGGTTGAATTTCTAAAATAAATTAAAAAGTTTTTTTCACTATGATATATTCCCCTTAAAAGATTGGCACCATGGCTATTGGCGTGAAATTTACACCTCAATATTCAAGACATCATTAGCCACCAATATTTAGAAATATTCTCTAAGAAAGCCCATTTCATAACACACTGATAGCACAATTGACGTCATAGAAAGATTTTGTTATTTAAATAACTTATACAAAACAGCCATGGGACTTACTCTATCCTATTGATCAAATAGGGTGGGTGGGGATTCTCATGATAGTCAATACCACCGTCCATGTATATATATA